>NC_081385.1:31186781-31486781 GCF_030684315.1 Stegostoma tigrinum | reverse complement strand
CCAGCCTTTCAACATTTAGCAACTCGTCCTGATTTGGAGAGGTATCTATTGTTCTGTGCTGTGCTTGTTTGGCAATTTGGTTGACTCAGTGCTGGCTGCTGGCACTTGTCATCACTCCGCAATTATTATCATTATCGTGTTCTTCCATACTCTCTTCATGGGTGATTGGTATGCCATTCATTAATCGGCTTCTTCATAATGTAGTACTTTGATCAGGAATGATCTTGTATTTTTGTTTTTGATTTTGTATTATCTGGGTTGGTTGCACATGTGAGAGACCTTTGTGGATATTCACATATTTATATGTGGTTCTAACTCACACAGTCTGCCTAGTGCACAGATTCGGTAATTCTCCTCTGCCTTCTCATCACTGCTTTCATTCTCCTATGTTTTTGAAGAAGAATGTCCTGTGCCCCAGAATTGTTTCACAATGGTTGCTGGGCAAAGTTGCTTGCATTTGCTTATATCTTGTTCTGGGCATGGCAATCCCTTCTCCATTGATGTTCCACAAAAATGTAACAATGCAATGTGAAAATCTGGCTTCCCTACTCAACATGCAATGATCATTGATTTGATAATCTGTACCGTATGTTCTGCTAGATCATTTACGTGAGGGTGGATAGTGAGCTAACAATAAGATGTGGATCACTCCCCAGTTTTTACACATCTTTAAGTCATTCAACAGTGTACTGTGGTCTGTTGTCAGACACTGATCTAGGATACTGAATAAACTGAAAGTAATGTACATTGTGTCAATAACAGGCGTGCGTATTGTATTGTCGATCAATGGGAAATTTCAGGACCTTCCGCTATTAACAGCCAAACAACCATTAAAACTGGTGTAGGAAGCAAGCTGCCAGTGGTTGGTGCCTAGGTATCAGAAGGTAACATCATGCCAGCTGGATGTCAACACAAAAAATAGCTCACACTCTCTCCCTTTCCCTGCCATTGTGGGGGAAATAAAGCAGAGAAGCCCAGGAGATGGACTCCAGCTGGCAACAGGAAGATATTTGTCAGCTTTTGGCCCCCTGTGGAGATAATGAGAAATGACACACTTCACAACAAGGCTAACATCATGAACATCAGGTAGTGATTACGGGAGCAGCCTAACATTCAGCACACGGTTTGGACTGCTGAAGACGGAGATAATTGGAAATGACCAAGAACCATGAAGTGTTACAGGAGACTGTGATTCTCCAGCTGGATGATTCACAGCCACTTGTGCCCACATCGCCACAGACATAGCTTCTTGCAGTGCTGGCCACCAATGCCCTGCCATGGGCTATCAATGTCTACTTGAGTTTCTTCACTCCTACCTCCTCCAAAGGTTAGGAGCAGCATAGATATGTCTGCATCTCACTGATACTCTCTTTGCCAGAGATAGAAACACCAGTTTAACAAGAGAGAGGACCTTTCAGAGCCATAAGGCACTTGGTTCACTCCATCACTGATCCCCTCCAGTACAGGACATCATTGATTGGATTCATTTGGTCACCGGGCAGTCAGCAATTAGCCAATAATACCCATCAACAGAAAGGACTTCCATTTACTTTAACATCCAGCATGGTCTGTAGCCACAACATGAACTTTCTCCGTGTGAGCAATCAGTTGCCTGGTAACTGTCATGACTGCTTCATTCCCTGCCAGTACACACCGCCTCAGATCTTCACTCCAATCGGTAAACTGTGATGGCTGATCCAAGGGAACCAAGAAAATGCCTTGGAATGATGGCTACTGATGCCTCTGTGGAATCCCCACACAAAAGATGATACTATCAATTTCACAGAAACAGTCACTTGAGTCAAACTTGTGCATGCTGACCAGATTTCTCAAGCTATACAAGTCCTCTTGCCTGCATTTAGCCCAGATTCCTCTGAACCTTTCCTACTCATGACCTTTCCTAATATATTTTTAAACATTATAATTGTACCTGCCTCTACCACTTCCTCCGGCAGCTCATTCCATATACGCACTACCATTGTTGTGAAAAAGTTACACCTCAGGTCCTTTTTAAAATCTTTCCCCTCTCACCTTAAACCCGCTATGCCCTCTAGTTTTGAATGCCCCTATCCTAGGGGAAAGACCGTGGCTATTCACCTCATTTACGCCCCTCATGAATTTATAAGCATCTAGAAGGTCACCCCTCAATCTCCTACAACCCAAGGGAAAAAGGTCCCAGCCTCTCCTTATAATTGAAACCCTTCAGTGCGGGTAACATCCTGGTAATTTTTTCTGCACTTTTTCCAATTTCACAATGATTCCTATAGCAGGGTGACCAGAAGGGCCTAGGGTGAGATTATTGACTTCGGAAGATGTGATTCAGCTGCTAGAACCATGGCATGGTGCCCTCGAATAACCTCTTGTCAAAGGCTCAGTTATTGAGGTGGCGCACTGCATTCTCCTTGATGTGGTCCTAACCTCAAAGTTAGTGAAGGCCCCTGGAAGGCGACAGCTCGCTTTTAGTGTCAACCCCAAAACCACAATAATCCCCTGCCTGCATGCACCTGCCTCCTTCTCACCTCCCCTCCCCCGGCCTCACCCCTCTCCAACCATTTATTTCTGGGCTCCCTTCCCCCTCCCAAGTCCTGACAAAGGGTTTCGGCCCGAAACATTGACTTTCCTGCTCCTCTGTCTGACCTCCTGTGCTTTACCAGCTCCACAATTATTGACTCTGGCTTCCAGCATCTGCACACCTTACTGTCTCCAGTTCACTATTAGTGGGTGGATTGTGATAGAGGAGGGCATAAGAGAAGAAGGGGAAAGGGAGTGGGAGACAAATAGCACTGAATAATGAGGCTTAAACACTTCTCAACTCTGTATGCCTATCTTGGGGTGAAAATTTGACGCAGTGAATGACAAAGATAATGCAAAAAATGTTTACTGGAGATAGGGATAAGAAAAGAAATAGTGAGAATGCAAGGGAGGAAGTGAAAAGACAGTTAATCAGAATTACAATTTTAGTATATGGCATTGTATATTCACCCTGGATGCTGCAACCTTGTTTAATTTTCATCTGTATAAAATATTTAAGACACTTGCTCACACATAGAATAGCTTTAGAGTCAAGCCTGGACTGCAAATGAAGTTTAAATTCTCCAACAGTATCTTTCCAAGTGGACTACCCTTAAAAGAACACAGATTAGGGGCTACAGCATTGTGGTTTCACCCCTCCAATACTGACGGCATTACAGAGCCATAGAGTCCTCCAGCACAGAAATAGGCCCGTTAGTCTAGCCAACAATTATCCCAAAATTATCCATGCCAACAATTATCCCAAACTAAAGTAACTCCACTTATCCCTACTTGGTTCACGTCCCTCCAAATATTTCTTATTCTTGTACCTGTTTAAATGTCTTTAAAATGTTGTAGCTGTTTTCTGATTCAGCATTTATTGCCCATCGCTAGTTGTCCACTGGAACCACTGCAGTCCAGGTGGTATAGGGACATCCACAGTGCTGTTGGGTAGGGATTTACAGGATTTTGACTCACTGCGAAATGCAGAGTATACTTAATTTTGAACTGGTCCTTCAAAGTAGCAGGATAGTCAGGGGGAAGTCAAACCACAAAATAATAACAGAATTTGCCAGTTTGGAGGCGAGGTTTTGGGCGCTGAAGGGGAGCGGGGTTGAGGTTAATGGTGCTGGGGAGTGGTATTGTGTGAAAACAGGGTGAGTGGGGGTGGGGGGATTGTGTTTGGGGGGGAATGCACTTGGCGGTGGAAGCTTGGTTGTGTGGGAGGGGAGTTGGGGGGATGTGTGGTTGGTGGCAGTGGGGTTGGGTTGTGAGTGGTTGTGGGGAATGCACCTCGGGGAGTATGGTTGGGGTGCAGTGGTGTTGGGGTTGGGGTTTGGGGAGTGTGAGTGGGGGGAGTTGGTTTTGGCAAGTGTGGTTGGGGGTTCTGGGGTTGGTTGGAGTGTGGTTGGTGGCAGTGGGAGTGAGTTGTGTGTGGTGGGGCAGGCAGTGTAGCTGCAGGAATGTGGTTGTGGGGAATGCGATTGTGGGGAGTGGGGTTGGGGGGCAGTGGGGTTAGGGTGTTTGGGGTTGGGGGATTGGTTTTGTGGGGGGGAAAGAGTGTGGCTAGGGATGTGGGAGTCGAGGGAGTGGGGTTGGGTCAGGGGGTTGAGGTTAGTGGGGTTGGACAGAGGGATTGGAGGAAGTAGAGTTGGGGGTGAGTGGGTTTGGGGTAGTGGGGTTTGCGCAAGTGTGGTTGGGGGAATACAATTTGGGATGTGGAGTTGGTGGGGGAGTACATTTCGGGGGGAGTGGTTTTTGTGGGAGTGGTGTTGATGGAGGGTGTGTTTGGGGGGTTAGTGGGGTGGGGATAGAGGTGTTTGGGGCGTGTGGAGTTGGGAGGAATGGAGTGGGGGAACTGGGGTTGAAGGGGAGTGTGGTTGAGGTTAGTTGGATTGGGAAGGAGTGTGGTTGTGGGAGTATGTTTGAGGAATGACTGTGGTTTGGGGGGGGCGAGTTGGGGACAGTGAGTGTGTTTGGGGGCGCGAGTGTGTTTGGGGACAGTATTTTGGCGGGGGGTGTTGGCTGTGAGGCGAGTCCGGTTGTGGCCAGGCACCCCCAATGCGGGCTCGGTCAGACCCGGAGGTGAAGCTTCGGGAGGGACTGCCGCCAGCTGCATCAGCTCCGGGGAGAGCGCGGCTCTCGGGCCGCTCTGTAGTGCAGGCGGAGGCGGTCTGCTCCCATCGTGTTGGGAGGTGTGGGAGCGGTTGGGGTTCGGTGGTGTGACTTGTGTTGTGATGTGTCATAACCATCTAACGTCCTGCAGAAAGTTAGCAGCAGCTGTGCCGGGAGATGCTGAGTTCATGTTTGCAGTCCAGTGTGACTCTTCCTAACCGTCGTGTACGTGTTGCAGTTCGCAGCTCGGTAACGGTTTGAGATTGTAACCTCTTCCCGCAATCTCAGCCCAGGATCTGTTCCTGTCTCAGCGTTAACCTGCGGGCATTCTCAGTGCAGGGGAGCCCCACACACTCCCAGGGAAGTTGGAACAAGGGAAAGAGACAGAGAGATACTGGGAACTGCAGATGCTGGAAAATCTAACCTAACACAGTGTGGAGCTGGATGAACACAGCAGGCCAAGCAGCATCAGAGGAGCAGGAAGGGTGATGTTTTGGGCCTAGACCCTTCTTCAGAAACAGGGGAGGGAGAGGATTCTGAAATAAATAGAGAGACGGGGAGGCGAATCGAAGATGGATAGAGAAGATAGGTGGAGAGGAGACAGACAGGTCAAAGAGGCGGGGATGAAGCTAGTAAAGGTGAGTGTGGGTAGGGAGGGGATAGGTCAGTCCGGGGAGGACAGACAGGTCAAGGGGGTGGGATGAGGTTAATAGGTAGGAGATGGGACTGGGGTTTGGGGTGGGAGTAGGAGATAGGTGGGAGAAAGGATAGCTAGGGAGGCGGGGACGAGCTTATTCCCAAAACCAGCCAAGCTTGTCCCCGCCTCCCTAACGTGTCCTTCCTCCCACCTACCCCCACCTCCATCCTCAAGCCCCACCCATCTCCGACCTACTAACCTCATCCCACCCCCTTGACCTGCCCACCCTCCCTGGACTGACCTATCCCCTCCCTACCTCCCCACCTACACATCACCTTTACTGGCTCCATCCCCACCTCTTTGACCTGTCTGCCTCCTCTCCACCTATCTTCTCCTCTATCCATCTTCAATCTGCCTCCCCCTCTCTCCGGAATCACCCTTCCCTCCCCTATTTCTGAAGAAGGGTGTAGACCCGAAAAGTCAGCTTTCCTGCTCCTCTGATGCTGCTTGGCCTGCTGTGTTCCTCCAGCTCGACCCCTTTATCAAAGAGAGAGTGTTTGATGTGATCAAAGTTTTGCTATCAGGAATGGCCGCGGACTCAAGGAGGTCAGAGACATCGTCTCTATCCAAGAAACTGGCACCTTCAAGCTGAGAACACACGAAGTCGGTCTGTATCTTCTCAGGGAACTGAAACAGAGTCCAGTTATTTACATTGACATGGTCTAAATCACAGACGCATCAAACTGAATACCACACAGAAATTTGTACCAACATTTCAACATGAATGCTTCTGCAAAGCTAGACTCCCACAATTTACAGTTTTTGTTTCAGTGAAACCATTGGCCAGCTATAACATTGCCTACTACACATGGAGACTTTGGGACTTAGCGCATTTTATAAAGTCCCTGTTTGAATTGTTACGTGTGGGAAATGAAGCACATACAAGACTTCATCTACTGCCCCGTCAGACCGACAACAGAGAGAGACAGCGACCGAGGGACAGTGTGTGTGTGTGTGTGTGTGTGTGTGTGTGGACTGCGCTGCGTCCGGCACACGGAAGGCTTCAGCGTTGCGGTCTATCATTACATCCTATAAACTGGATCAAAACCTAGGGACAAGTCCCGCTCAGCCGCCCGGCTCAATCCAGCTTGAGAACTTGCAACACGTTCAACAGACATATACAAAACAGCTCGCGTTACAGAAAGAACGGGAAAGTTATAACATCTAATTTCTGTTACCTTTTGTGATTGATTTAGTGACTCTAAACTGTATTCCTTGTCACGAATAGCAATTTTCGTTATTAAATTTCTAAACACAAATAATTTTTTTTTATTAAGTCCGTGTACTTACGGAAAAAGGTCACTGTGCAGCTGTCCTGCGGCAAATATGAAGATCACGATAGCTCAGTTTTTAAGCAAAAGTTTTTAGGCGTGTCCGCTTTCTCGAAGTGACTCACACAGCAATAGACCAATGAACAGATATTACGACTATCTCGACCTGTTTTTCTTGGCACGGGTATATATTTGACTCGTGGTGCTTACGAGCGAGTTTTCTCCTATGTGCCTGTTCATTTGATTAAGGTGTAATTGGGAAGGTGGGTGCGCGCTGCTTCCGAGAATAGTTTTCTGGAGATGTCACTTTATCGGAAATTAAAGATCCATGAAGTGAAGGAAGGCGGCCGGCTGTGTCAGTAGATATAGTTTAATCGACTGTTCAGAAATGTTACAATATGCCTCTGGAGCAGGTGGCACCTGAACCTGGCTCAGGAATAGAGACACTACCACTGCGCCTTGTCGGTAGATTTTTAATTGGCTTTAAATTATCTGCCATGGTGAGTTTTGAACCCAGCTCTCTAATACGTTACGGTCTCTGGCTTACCTGCTCAGTGACAATATGACTAGGCAATTGCCTTCCCAGTACAGATAAATTCTAATCAACCTGACATTATTACATACCCTTGGAACAGGGAATTGAACCCATGCCTCCTGGCTGAAAGGTAGCCTCATAAGAACCATCAGGCTCGTCTATAATGCTTTCCCTAAAATATCCACAGATTTCCTTTGCCAGTTAGCATTAGTTAAGAATGGCCACTTCAGTAACTGGCAGCAGAGACACTTCTGTACATGTGTGTGTTTGTGAGTGTATGTATGTGTGAGAGTGTGTGTATTTGCGTGTGAGCGTATGGGTGTGTGTACGTGTATGCGTATGTTTGTGTGTATGTGTGATATGTGTGAGGATGAGTATGTATGTGTGGTGTGTTTGGGTGTGTGTGTGTGTTTGTGTGGTGAGTGTGGGGGTGTGTGAGTGTCTTTGTGGTGTGTGTGGGAGTGTGTGTATGTATGTGTGTGTTTGTGAGTGTGTATATCTGTCTGTGAATATATGTGTGAGAGTGTGTGCTTGTTTGAGTGTTTATATTGTGTGTGAGTGTATGTGTGGTGGGTGAGAGGGTGTGTGTGTATGTGTGGTGTGTGTATGTGTTGTGAGAAAGAGAGTGTTTGTCTCAATGTGTGTATTTGTCTGTGAGTGTATGTGTGGTGTGTGTGAGGGTGTGTATGTATGTGCCTTTCAGAGTATGTTCAAAATCAGGGAGAAATTTTCCAGTTCACCATCTTTTAAAGAATCCAGAATGAAAAAATATACATTACAGGCAGAACTCCAACCTTAATCTGGAGAACTGAAGCAGCCAGTGTGCCAGTTTCCCAAAGTCATTCCTGGCACTGGGAATGTAGGTTTGGGGCTTGGGTTCTCTCTGGACATTTAAACACCAAGCCGGGATTGTTAACAGCTTTATTAAAGCTATGTGATAGGGGACAGACTGGAAGGCTGCATTTGATAATGTGACAGGACGCAGTTCCACAGGCCTGATGTGGATATCCAGCGCCAACAATCTAGATAGGCCTACCCCACACCCCTCCTCACCTCCCCGCTTCCTTATACAGGTTCCTTTGTAGAAGGACTGCTTTCCCCCGACTGTGGGGTGGCAAACAATCCTGGCTCCTTTCCGACTATTTACTTCCTTCATTAAATATTCAGGCAAAAACGTTTTGACTTAAACAATATACGACTTGCAAGAAAATTCAATTTGTGTGATTTTAAGAGTTTCGGAGATGCAGATGCTAGAGAATCCGAGATAACAAGGTGTAGAGCTGGATGAACAGCTTGGGCCTTTTCTGAAGAAGGGTCTTGGCCCAAAATGTCAGCTTTCCTGCTCCTCTGATGCTGCTTGGCCTGCTGTGTTCATCCAGCTCTACACCTTGTTATCTCAGATTTTAAGAGTTGTCATGTTTGCCAAAAATATTCCAAACCAGATGTGTAGCCCAATTGCAAGGCTCTTCAACTTACAAATACTGCAATCAGTATAAAGTTCCCTCTCCAACATGTTTAACTCTGAGATCGTAAGTGGGTCCCAACCTGAAATGTCAACTTTTCAGCTCCTCTGATGCTGCTTGGCCTGCTGTGTTCCTCCAGCTCCATACTGTGTTATCTATTTTTCACGCTGAGGTGCCTCAAAACATTTTCATGTCTTGATTTACAACAGATGTTCTTTGAGGCACACAGTCTGGCTTCTGCTTCCCACCCTCAAAGTGAAATTTCAGTCCTAAAGGTGATTATTCAAAGCAGAGCCATCCCAATATTTGCACAGATCTTGTTGTGAATGTGATTTTTGTGGTTCTGAGTTGTGTGATAGAGACAAGGTTGGGGGTGCTGTTGAGATCTGGCTCTCTCTGTGGGCAGACCCCTAGATTGTGGAGGTCAGTACAACAGGGTATTGAGAATGAAGATTTGGGGTGTGAAGGCAGAGTGATTGGAGGGGGCAAGGGAGAAAAAGGAAACAAGTTTTGTCACACAAAGACAAAAATTGCTAGAGAAACTGCAGATCTGGAAGCATCAGTGAAGAGAAACCAGAATGTTATTATTTAAGGTCAATCTTGTATTTGTTTATGTTTTTTTCATGACAAGCTGTCCCAAAACCATTTCACATAAACCCCACTATTAAGTTGACCACAAAACTATCTATGTATAAAGATGTATTTTCACATATTTATATATCAAAATCATATGCTCTATACCCCAGTGCAATTGAGCAATGTAATCATCTGGGTATTAAACTAAATTAAAGTAATATCCACTCCCTTCTGACAGGTAGGCTAATCATTTTTATATAATATGTTAGATGCTTACGATATGTGTCCTGGCTGAAATCAAACAGGAGTACAGCACAATTACATGATTCATTCAGTAGGACAGCCAATGTTTGCCAGCAAATCTTTTAATCGAGTGCAAAACATTGTGGAAACTGGAGTTATGCTGAATGTAGCGTGTGCTCCAAATTTCAGGACTTTTTCTGCATTAGTTGCTTGAAAGTGATATAATGATGGCATTTTTGAAACTCAAAAATGCAATATCTGAAGAACTGCAAATTCCAAAGATAATGGAAAACAAAATAGGAAGTCATTGCTGAGTTTTATTGGCACTCATAAACACCTCAGTAAAAGGGCATTTTCCAGATTCTCACAAAGTAAAGTTTGTTTATTAAATGGCCCACTTTCCCAACTGCAACATCACTAAGAGTTTTAAAAACATGATACAGAACTGTTTATTTATCATTACCATCTTTGCTTAGTGCGATTAGTTTTACTTTAGGATTACAAAAGTAAACATGGACGGTTAAAGGCATGAGTCATTAATGACAATCTCAGGTGCAATAGCTCAATCTGTGCTCAGGGCCGAGCATTACATCCAAACAGAGATTATGTAATAACAGTTATAAGACCATAAGACATAGGAGTGGAAGTAAGGACATTTGGCCCATCGAGTCCACTCCGCCATTTAATCATGGCTGATGGGCATTTCAACACCACTTCCCTGCACTCTCCCCGTAGCCCTTGATTCCTTGTGAGATCAAGAATTTATCGATCTCTACTTTGAAGACATTTAACGTCCCGGCCTTCACTGCGCTCCGTGGCAATGAATTCCACAGGACCGCCACTCTCTGGCTGCAGAAATGTCTCCTCATTTCCGTTTTAAATTTACCCCCTCTAATTTTAAGGCTGTGCCCACGGGTCCTAGTCTCCCCGCCTAACGGAAACAACTTCCCAGTGTCCACCCTTTCTAAGCCATACATTATCTTGTAAGTTTCTATTAGATCTCCTCTCAACCTTCTAAACTCTAATGAGTACAATCCCAGGATCCTTAGCCATTCATCACACGTTAAACCTACCACTCCAGGGATCATCTGCATGAATCTCTGCTGGACATGCTCCAGCGCCAGTATGTCCTTCCTGAGGTGTGGGGCCCAAAATTGGACACAGTATTCTAAATGGGGCCTAACTAGAGCTTTATAAAGCCTCAGAAGCACATCGCTGCCTTTATATTCCAACCCTTGCAGATGACACAAAGGTTGGAGGTGCCGTTGATAGTATCGAAGGCTATTGCAGGCTTCAGTGAGACATTGACAGTTTGCAGAGCTGGGCTGAGAAATGGCAGATGGAGTTCAACCTGGATAAATGCGAAGTGATGCATTTTGGAAGGTCGAACTTAAATGCTGAATATAGGATTAAAGGCAGGATTCTTGGCAGAGTGGAGGAACAGCGGGATTTTGGTGTTCAAGTGCATAGCTCCCTCAAAGTTGCCACTCAGGTGGGTAGGGTTGTTAAGAAAGCAGATGGTGTTTTGGTTTTCATTAACAGGGGGATCGAGTTTAAGAGCCGCGAGGTTATGCTGCAGCTCTACAAAACCCTGGTGAGACTACACATGGAATATTGTGTCCAGTTCGGGTCGCCCTATTATAGGAAAGATGTGGAGGCTTTGGAGAGGGTGCAAAGGAGGTTTACCAGGATGCTGCCTGGACTGGAGGGCTTGTCTTATGAGGAGAGGTTGACTGAGCTTGGACTTTTCTCTCTGGAGAGAAGGAGGAAGAGAGGTGACCTGATCGAGGTGTACAAGGTAATGAGAGGCATGGATAGAGTCGATAGCCAGAGACTTTTCCCCAGGGCAGGATTTACTGACTCGAGGGGTCATAGTTTTAAGGTGCTAGGAGGAAGGTATAGAGGAGATGTCAGAGGGAGGTTCTTCACCCAGAGAGTTGTGAGCACATGGAATACTTTGCCAGTGGTAGTCGTGGAAGCAGAGTCATTAGTGACATTTAAGAGACTGCTGGACATGCACATGGACAGCAGTGAATTGAGGGGAATGTAGGTTAGGTTATTTTATTTTTGGATCAGGATTATTCCACGGCACAACATCGTGGGCTGAAGGGCCTGTACTGTGCTGTACTTTTCTATGTTCTATGTTCCAACCCTCTTGACATAAACAACAACATTACATTGGCTTTCTTAATCATGGACTCTACCTGCAAGTTAACCTTTAGAGAATCCTGGACCAACACTCCCAGATCCCTTTGTACTTCTGCTTTACGAATTATCTCACTGTTTAGAAAATAGTCCACGCCTGTTTTCTTTTTTCCAAAGTGCAAAACCTCACATTTGCTCACGTTGAATTTCATCAGCCATTTCCTGGATCACTCTCCTAAACTGTCTAAATCTTTCTACAGCATCCCCACCTCCTCAGTACTACCTGCCTGTCCATCTATCTTTGTATCATCGGCAAACTTCGCCAGAATGCCCCCAGTCCCTTCATCCAGATCATTAATATATAACATGAACAGCTGCGGCCCCAACACGGAACCCTGCGGGACATCACTCATCACTGGTTGCCATTCCGAAAAAGAGCCTTTTATCCCAACTCTCTGCCTTCTGTCAGACAGCCAATCCACAATCCAAGCCAGTAGCTCACCTCGAACACCATGGGCCCTCACCTTACTCAGCAGCCCCATGTGAGGCACCTTATCAAAGGCCTTTTGGAAGTCTAGATAGATAACATCCACTGGGTATCCCTGGTCTAACCTACTTGTCACCTCTTCAAAGAATTCTAACAGGTTTGTCAGGCACAATCTCCCCTTACTAAATCCATGCTGACTTGTTCTAACTGGACCCTGCACTTCCAAGAATTTAGAAATCTCATTCTTAACAATGGATTCTAGAATTTTACCAACAACCAAGGTTAGGCTAATCGGCCTAAAAATTTCCATCTTTTGTCTTGATCCTTTCTTAAACAAGTTGGTTACATCAGCAATTTTCCAATCATCTAGGACTTTTCCAGACTCCAGTGACTTTTGAAAGATCACAACGAAAGCCTCTGCTATTTCCACAGCCACCTCCCTCAAAACTCTAATCTCTAATCTAATTATACTCTCACAATTTATCTCTATACTGTATACAGGCCTTAGTTATTGTAATAATTCAGTTTGGATTGTGTAGTTGGTTGCGGTTGTAACAATGTTTTATTTTGCCTGGATCATTCAAAAGCAAAATATTTAACTAACCTGTTGGACATGTTATGAGACACCTCAACAAGAACCAAAAGAACTGTGGATGCTGTAGATCAGGAACAAAAACGAAGTTGCTGGAAAAGCTCAGCAGGTCTGGCAGCATCTGTGGAGGAGAAAACAGAGTTAATGTTTCGGGTCCAGTGACCCTCCCTCAGAACCGACGGTGACTGCGAAAACGTCAGTTTATATGCAGTAAATAGGGAGGTGAGTGGGGGAGGGAGTAAACGATTGGATAGAGCCCAAAGAGAGAGAAAGACGGTTGGACAGATAAAGGAGTTGCTAACGATCAGGCTGGGAGGGTGAGTAGTTGTTAATAGGGACTGTTAGTGACTAACAACAGAGGGTGTGTAGTGGAAGGCTATGTGGTAACAAGGCCTGGTGTGTAGGGTGGGGGGCTGGGGCATGGGGGAGTTTAGGCCCTAACATTATTGGACTCAATATAGAGTCCGGAGGGCTGTAGGGTCCCCAAGAGGAAAATGAGGTGTTGCTCCTCCAGCTTGCGATGGGATTCACTGGAACACTGTAGCAAGCCGGAAACAGAGATGTTGGCCAGGGAGCAAGGTGGTGCATTGAAGTGGCAGGCAACAGGAAGTTCAGCGTCTTTTTTGCGAGCAGAACATAGATGTTCTGCAAAGCGGTCACCAAGTCTACGCTTCAGATCCCCAGTGTAGAGGAGACCGCATTGTGAGCAGCGAATGCAGTCGACTGGGTTCCTGGAAGTGCAGGTGAAGTTCACCTGGAAGCTATGTTTTGGCCCTTGGATAATGGGGAGGGAGGAAGTAAATGGGCAGGTGTTGCACCTTCACCTGTTACAGAGGAAGGTGCTGTAGGGCTGTGGGGAGGTGTTGGGGGTAATGGAAATGTGGACCAGGGTGTCCCGGAGGGAACGGTCCCTGCGGAAGGCAGACAATGGAGGGGCAGGGAATATGTGTCTGGTGATGGCATCTTGCTGGAGGTGGTGGAAATGGCATCTGACGATCTTCTGGATGTGGATGCTGGTGGGATGGTAGGTGAGGATAAGGGGGACCCTATCGCTGTTGCGGGAAGGAAGGGAAGGGGTGAGGGCAGAAGTGCGGGAAATGGGTTGGACCCGATTGGGAGCCCTGTCAAAAACGGAGCTGGGGAATCCTCGGTTGAGGAAGAAGGTGGACATTTCAGAGGCTCCGTGGCTATCACATCCCATGGGGACACTCCAACCTGTTAGGAAATGAATGATTTTATTGCTACATGTATTTTACATTGAGAAAACCGGAAAAAATACAGTGAAAAGCTTTTCCACTGTCGTCATGATTGGGCGACATTTGAAAAGTTTAAGAAAGAAACAGAAAGATCGAGCTTTAAGAGAATCCATCAGTCCTGAGCCAACTCATCATCGATACCTGTACCAACATTCCTCCCTCCAGTGCCTCTCTGCCATCTATACCGGACACAACCAACATTGAAGTCTCTGATCCTCAGGTGCTATCTTTTGCCTCTGGGCTGATTCTCCTCTGCCTCGCTGCCATCTCTGCCAACTTCAGAGCCACATCTCTGCCTGCTGGGCCCACCTCATCGATATTACTGTGATGTCTGCTGGACGCACAGCCGATGACAAAAGTCGCTGATCCCCAGGTGCCATCTTTTGCCTCTGGGCCTACTTTGCCAACGTCAACCACCCCGTCCCCCAACTCCCCCACGGCACTCTGCTGAAATAACTGATTCCAGTACCAGGTCCTGCGCTCATTCCGAAAAGTAAGTAAGGGCTCGCTGGAGTCCATGCTGGGCACACTCACTGCTGCCACAAGGCCAAACATTGGGATATTTCCAATGCCAAAAGACCCCAGCATTATTATCGCACAGTGTGATGCAACCAGGGGTACCTTCATCTCCTGTGTGTCAGGGACTTACTTGAACATTGTAGAGTTAAACAGGGAAGATATGCAATTGCATTACAAAAAGGAGAGCAATCAGAAAAGTAATCTGAAAGCATTTGCACCAATCCTGGTTTCAGTGAGCTGCGCTTTTTAACAGTCACAAAACTAATGCAAACGAGGAAAGCTTTTGAACCATTTCAACTCTACTGTGGAGAAAGACCCTAAATGAAATCCCAAATCATCTGGGAAACAGTGAAACAATTTAGTGTTGATGATTTCATTTAGGGACTTACGCTCCATCCGGGAATACTACTGTGTGTGCAGACACTACTGCTTGTTTGTCTTGGCTTCCTGTTTGAATGCACATTTTATTCAGAAGAAACTAAATTCTCGACTGTAATGTTAAATATGTTGGTCGACAGTATGTGGTGGATACTAGTAGAATGGAGTGGGGAAGTGAGACTAGTTTGGTTTGGGTTAGGTTTGGCATGAATTGGCTGGACCGAAGAGTTTTTTTCCGTTCTGTATGGCTCTAGACTCTAAGGGCACGGGATTGCGATCTCCTGGACAGTCTTAGTTGTAGGGATGTGGGGTTGGGGGAGCGGGGTTGTAGGGGTGTGAGGGTGGGGGAGTGGGGTTGTAGGGGTGTGAGGATGGGGGAGTGGGGTTGTAGGGGTGTGAGGGTGGGGGAGAGGAGTTGTAGGGGTGAGGGGTTGGAGGAGTGGGGTTGTACGGGTTTTGGGTTGGGGGAGTGGGGTTGTACGGGTGTTGGGTTGGGGGAGTGCGGTTGTAGGGGTGTGAGGGTGGGGGAGTGGGGTTGTAGGGTTGTGAGGTTGGGCGGAGTGGGGTTGTAGGGGTGTGAGGGTGGGGGAGTGGGGTTGTAGGGATGTGGGGTTGGGGGAGTGGGGTTGTAGGGGTGTGAGGGTGGGGGAGAGCGGTTGTAGGGGTGTGAGGGTGGGGGAGTGGGGTTGTAGGGGTGTGAGGTTGGGGGAGTGGGGCTGTAGGGGTGTGAGGTTTGGGGAGTGGGGCTGTAGGGGTATGAGGTTTGGGGAGTGGGGTTGTAGGGGTGTGGGGTTGAGGGAGTGGGGTTGTAGGGGTGTGGAGTTGGGGGAGTGGGGTTGTAGGGGTGTGAGGATGGGGGAGTGGGGTTGTAGGGGTGTGAGGATGGGGGAGTGGAGTTGTAGGGGTGTGAGGGTGGGGGAGAGGAGTTGTAGGGGTGAGGGGTTGGGGGAGTGGGGTTGTACGGGTGTTGGGTTGGGGGAGTGGGGTTGTACGGGTGTTGGGTTGGGGGAGTGCGGTTGTAGGGGTGTGAGGGTGGGGGAGTGGGGTTGTAGGGGTGTGAGGTTGGGGGAGTGGGGTTAGGGGATTAGAGTTGTCAGAGTGTGGAATTGGGGGAGTGGGATTGTAGGGTGTGTGGTTGGGGGAGCGGGGTTGCAGGAGTGGGGTTGTAGGGGTGTGGGATTCGGGGAGTGGGGTTGTTAGGGTGTGGGGTTGTGGGAGTGGAGTTGTAGGAGTGTGGGGTTGGGGGAGCGGGGTTGTAGGGCTGTGGGGTTGGAGGAAGGGGTGAGTGGGGTTCTAGTGATGTGAGGGTGGAGTAGTGGGGTGGTAGGGGTTTGGGGAGTGGGGTTGGGGGCATGGGATTGAGGGGGTTTCCTGGTTGGGGGTTGGGGTGAGTGCGCGTTGCGGGAAGTGTGTTTAGGTGGGAGTTGGGTTGGCGTGAGAGTGTTGGGGGAGTGTGTTTTGGGGGGATTTGGGTTGGTGTCAGAGTGTTGGGGGGGTGTGTGTTTTGGGGGAGTGTGTTGGGGAGAGTGTGTTTTGGGGGGAATGTGTTTGGTGGGGTGCGTGTTTTGAGGTGTGTGTTTTGCGGGCAATTGGGTTGGCATGAGTATGTTGGGGGGAGTGTGTTTTGTGGGGGAGTGTGTCTTGGGGGAGGTGTGTTTGGGCGGGATTGCTTGGGGGAGTGTATTGGGAGAAGAGTGTTGGGGAGACTGTGTTTTGGGGGGAATGTGTTTTGGCGGGAGATGGGTTGGCGTGAGTGTGTTGGGGAGGGTGTGTTTTGGGGGGAGTTGGGCTGGGGTGAGAGTTTTGTGGGGATGTGTATTGGGGAGAGTTTGGTTGGGGGGAAGTGTGTTTGGTTGGGGTGTGTGTTGCGGGGAGTGTGTGTTTTGGGGGAATTGGGTTGGCATGAGTCTTTTGGGGGGGGAGTGTGTTTTGGGGGTATTTGGGTTGGCATGAGTGTTTTGGGGGGAGTGTGTTTGGTTGGGGTGTGTGTTGGGGGAGTGTGTGTTTTGGTGGGGAATTGGGTTGGCATGAGTGTTTTGGGGAGTGTGTTTTTGGGGAGTGTGTGTTTTAGGGAGTGTGTTTTGGGGGTGTGCATTTTGGAGGGAATGTGGTTTAGTGGGAGTTGGGTTGGCTTGAGTGTGTTGGGGGAGTGGGGTTTGGTGGGGTGTATTTTGCGGGGAGAGTGTGTTTTGGGAGGAGTTGGGTTGGCGTGAGTGTTTTGGGGGTAGGGAGTGTTTGGGGAGGGGAGTGTTGGCTGTGAGGCGAGTCCGGTTGTGGCCAGGCACCCCCAATGCGGGCTCGGTCAGACCCGGAGGTGAAGCTTCGGGAGGGACTGCCGCCAGCTGCATCAGCTCCGGGGAGAGCGCGGCTCTCGGGCCGCTCTGTAGTGCAGGCGGAGGCGGTCTGCTCCCATCGTGTTGGGAGGTGTGGGAGCGGTTGGGGTTCGGTGGTGTGACTTGTGTTGTGATGTGTCATAACTATCTAACGTCCTGCAGAAAGTTAGCAGCAGCTGTGCCGGGAGATGCTGAGTTCATGTTTGCAGTCCAGTGTGACTCTTCCTAACCGTCGTGTACGTGTTGCAGTTCGCAGCTCGGTAACGGTTTGAGATTGTAACCTCTTCCCGCAATCTCAGCCCAGGATCTGTTCCTGTCTCAGCGTTAACCTGCGGGCATTCTCTCAGTGCAGGAATCTTGTGATGTCTGTGATGAGAATACTACTTTATTTCTCCCAACGAGTTGGATGGCAGGATTCGTTAATGTGCATTGCCAGTGTGGTACTGCAGTGGAAATGACTGCAGGCTGTCCGATCAGCAAATCAGGTTAAATATTTTCATAGACAGGTAAAAAAGCAATGGGGGACACATACTCAAAGATTTTATGTAGCAAAAAAAGAGATTGGGATGTACACATGGAGTGAAGCTAAAGCTGAGAATTTCAGAAAGAAAATCTCTTCCAAAAATATTATTCTGAAATAATTTGTTTTTAATATTCTTGTAATTGTTTGTTATTAAGGTATTAATATTAATTGTTGGTTCCCTCACCACCTGCTGCAGACCCAGTCTACCAGCTCGATCAGTAGTACTGCCGCCGAGCAGCTCTTGGTGGTGAACATTGAAATCCCCCACCCAGAGCACTTTTTTGTGCACTTGTTACCCTCAGTGCTTTGTCCAAGCGCTCTCTTACGTGGAGGAGCACTGTTTCATCAGCTGAGGGAGGACGGTATGTGGTAATTAGCAGGTTTCCTTGCCCATGTTTAACTCGAAGCAATGAGACTTCATGGGGTCCAGAGTCAATGTTGAGGACTCATAGAGCAACACCCTCCGACTGTATACCACTGTGTCACCCTCTCTGCTGTGCCTGTCCTACCGGTGGGTCAGGACATATCCAGGGATGGTGATGGTGGTGTCTGGGGCATTGTCTGTAAGGTATGATTCTGTGAGTATGACTGTGTCATGCTGTTACTTGGCCAGTCTGTGAGACTGCGCTCCTAATTTTGGCACTAGCTCCCAGGTGTTAGTGAGGAGGACTTTGCAGGGTTAACAGGATTGTTTCTGCTGATGCATTTTCTGGTGCTCAGGTCAATGCCAGGTGATCCGTACAGTTTCGTTTCTTTGTTGAGACTTCATAGCGATTAATACAACCGAGTGACTTGCTGGGCCATTTCAGAGGGCAGTTCAGATCCAACCACATTGTTGTGGGCCCAGAGTCACATGTAGGCCAGACCAGGTGAGGGTGTCAAATTTCCTTCCCTGAAGGGCATTTGTGAACGAGATGAATTTTTCTGACAATGTCCAATGGTTTCATGGTCATCAGTAGATTCTAAATTCCAGATGTATTGAATTCACATTCCACCATCTGCCATTGAATCCAGGTCCCCCGAACATTAACTGAGTTTCTAAATTAATAGTCTCTCAAAAATCCGACTAGGCCATTGCCTTTCCTTTCCCTTAAAGGTCCTTTCATGAGGAGTTTTGTGGTTTACTTGTTTCACAAACTTCTGTGAAGCCTACATGCCTTCATTGGTCTCTCATTCAGCACGTTTCGTACCAAATTCCAAGACACCGCTGCAGGTGGGAAAACTTTCAACACTATCACTGGTCACTGAACACTATCAGCAACACAATCCAGTCAATCTCACTCCCCTTTTAAATTCCCATAGTCCTTATGGGCAGCACGGTGGCTGAGTGGTTAGCACTGCAGCTTCACAGCGCCAGGGACCTGGGTTCGATTCCAGCCTCGGGCAACTGTCTGTGTGGAGTTTGCACATTCTCCCCCTGTTTGTATGGGTTTCCTCTGGGTGCTCTGGTTTCCTCCCACAGTCCAAAGATGTGCAGGCTAGGTGGATTGGCCATGCTCAATTGCCCGTAGTGTTCAGGGTGTGTTGGTTATAGGGGGATGGGTTTGGGTGGGATGCTTCAAGGGGTGGTGTGGACTTGATGGGCCAAAGGGCCTGTTTCCACACTGTAGGGAATCTAATCATATTTAACCAATATGAATTTGCATATGATTCATGTGGTAGTCCAGAAATTACCGTGCTTGAGGTTCTGCTTTTTGATTCAGGTCCTCATATTCCCTATTCCCAGCATCCTTTTTGTTTTACCCATGTCTTTGTTACCCATCTGGGATCTCCCCTTTCCCACCACGAGTTCCTCTCCAGTTTTGAGTTGATATATTGATCCCTGGCACCAGGAAGGCAACACATTTCAGACTCTTGGCTGCACAGGACTGTTCTTATTCCTTTGAATAGTCTGTCACCTGCAGCCACTGCATTCCCTGTTGCATTCTTCACTTGACTGGCTTCTCATACCATAATGCTATGGTAGCCTTGTTTAATGCTGATACAGACTGCAAGAACTCTGAACATGCTGTTCAACCATAAGAATTGAGATTCATCCATCTGCACCTTCTTGAACTCCTTTTCTGTCTGATTCATAGTCACATCTTCCACCCCTTGACTACTGCTCATGTACTGACAATGGTCTTGATAAAGTTTTCCTGCTCCTCTGATGCTGCTTGACCAGCTGTGTTCATTCCGGTTTTATGCCTTGTTATCTCAGATTCTCCAGCATCTGCAGTTACTATTATCATATGAATCAGGGGTGCTGGTTTAATCAAATGTTGAGGATTAGCCACAATTTGGCAATTACATTAACATTATTGTTACCAATAATATGATTAATTAATTAACATTCATCTTATTAGCATTTGGCCTATATCCCTCTAAGCCCTTCCTATTCAGAAACCCATCCAGATGCCTTTTAAATGTTGTAATTGTAGCAACCTCCACCGCTACCCCTCATTCCAATCACGCACCACCGTCTGTATGAAAATGTTGTCCCTTAGGCCTCTTTTAAATCTTTCCATCTCACATTAAACCGACAGCCTCTACTTTTAGACTTGTCTGTCCTGGGAAAAAGATCATCATAGAATCCCTACAGTGTGGAAGCAGGCTGTTCGTCCCATCGGGTCCACATCAACCTTGCAAAGAGCATCCCACCCAGTTCCACCCCCTACTGTATTCCTGCATTTTGCACGCAAGATGCTACGGGCAATTTAGCGTAGTCAATCTACCTAATTTGCACATTTTTGGCCTGTGGGAGGAAACCGGTGCACCTGGAGGAAACCCACACAGAGACACAGGGAGAATGTGCAAACTCCACACAGACATTCTCCCGAGGCTGGAATCAAACCCAGGTCCCTGGTGCTGTGACACAGCAGTGCTGACCTCTGTGACACCACGCAGCCTCAAGTGATCTATGTATAATTTTCTCAAATATAGAGCTTTTCACACTAAATGATAGCAATTCAGCATGCTCAACAAAGGATTCACCTCCATCTCAGGTTGTTACAGTCAGCCCATTGTTTTAGTCTATCCTACTGAACTGAAAACACCCTCTCTGAAATGAGAAGCTGATTTATCATTTCAAGTTCAGCTGACTCTGAGTGACTTTGAATTCAAAACATTTACTCTGTGTTTGTCTCTGCAGATGCCAGACTGGAGGAGTTTCCATACCACTTTCTGTTTTACTTTGATCTGCAGCATCTTAAGTATTTTACTTTTCTTTCTGATTTTGACTCTAGTTTGCACTCTTGTACAATTGCTCCCAGCACCTCCACTGTGCCCAGGGCAGGGATCAGCACCTTCACTGTGCCCAGGGCTCAGCATCTTTACTGTCACAGAAACAAAGTTGCTGGAAAAGCTCAGCAGATTTGGCAGCATCTTTGGAGGAGAAAACGCAGTTAATGTTTTGGGTCCAGTGACCTTTCCTCGGAACTGATGTTCTCATGTGTGGAAGTGTCATCAGAGGGACTGGGTGCACTTGAACATAGATGAAAGAAAGTGACAGAAGATGCAGCAACCAAACAGCAAATAGTAGGTAAGCTTTTATTACAAAGCAGTTTGAAGAATGAGAGTGAACCCCTGTGGCGTTGTGTGAGCAGTTTCCGATCACTGGACTGACATAAGCTGGAGTGAGTGTAACCAAGGTTCTCCAGACTGGTTCCTGGGAAGAGGGGATTTATGAGGAGGAGAAATTGAGTAAACAGGGTTTATATTCTGTGGGATAAAATAAAAGTCACCATAGTGCTACTGCACACCAGGTTGCCTCTCATTAGAAAGAGACAAATGGTGGTGGCTAACCAGACGGTCAGGCAAGGGAAGAAGTCAAGAAGGACAGTCCTTCATGGTCACCTCAGCTGGTGAAGGAATTGAACCCACACTGTTGGTACCACACCACAACATAAATCAGGCGCCCAGCCAACTGAACTAACTGACCACCAAACTGTGGGATATAGAGATAGAGAGTGATCAAATTGAATTATCTTTTTAATGAAGATGTTTGACAGGAACAATGCTGAGCAAATGTTTCCTCTGGCTGGGAAATCTAGGACATGGGGTAGCAGTCTCAGAATAAGGGTGTGATCATTTCAGATTGAGGTGAGGAGCAATTTCTTTGTTCACACAGCTGTAAATCTGTGGAATTCTCTGTTCCAGGGAACTGTGAATTCTTAGTCACCTAGTGTTTCCAAATCAGGCATTGACAGACTTTTGTACATCGGAAATGAGGATAGTTTGAGAAGGGAGCACTGAGGTAGAATACAGGAGAAACAAGCTGGAAGGGCTGAATGGATGTTTCTGCTTCTATTTCTGCTGTTCACTAAACCTCAGTCTAGATACTTCATAAACATAGAACAGTACAACACAGTACAGGCCCTTCAGCCCATGATATTGTGCCAACCTATTATCGTACTAAGATCGATCTACCCTGCATACCCTACATTTTACTATCCTGCATGTGCATATGCAAGCGTCACTTAAAAGTCTCTAAAGTATCTGACTCCACTACCACTGTTATCAGTGCATTTGATGCACCCACCACACTCTGTGTGAAGAACCTACCTCTGACATCTTCCCTATACATGCCTCCAAATTCCTTAAAATTATGCCCCCCATAGTAGTCAGTTCCGCCCAGGGAAAACGTCTCTGGCTATCCACTCTATCTGTGCCTCTCATCATCTTGTACACCTCTCTTAAGTCCCCTCTCATCCTTCTTCACTACAATGAAAAAAGCCCTAGCTCCCTCAACTTTTTCTCATAAAACCTGCCCTCTAGTCCAGGCAGCATCCTGATAAATCTCCTCTGCATCTTCTCTAAAGCTTCCACGTCCTTTCTATAATGAGGTAACCAAAACTGAACACAACATTCCAAGTGTGGTCTAACTAGAATTTTATAGAGCTGCAGCATAACCCTGCAGCTCTTAAACTCAATTCCCGTGCCAATGAAAGCCAACACACCATATGCCTTCTTTACAACCCTATCAACTTGGTTAGCAACTCTGAGGGATCTTTGGACGTGGACCCCAAGATCCCGATGTTCCTCCACACTGCTGTGAATCCATCCATTAACCCCATATTCTGAATTCAAATTCGTCCATGCTGCATGTAGGATTTAATCTTTCCTGTGAAATCACTATGAGCCTACAAAATCATGCCATAAATGCTGTTTACAATTTAAGAATTAAATGTGGGCAGTTTCTTTTTAAAGATGTGAGTGTATTCAGAGTTACCCAGCAGTTCAGCTCTAATGGTGAATTCATAAAACGGGGAACAATAAGCTACAGGTCAGTCAGTGATTCACTGTAAATTAGCACCAATGGATGCTGAGTATTCATAGCATGGAGCAGAGTCTGAGGTGATTACTTGGTGAGATAACAAAGTGTGGAGCTGGATGAACACAGCAGGCCAAGCAGCATCTTAGGAGCACAAAAGCTGACGTTTCAGGCCTAGACCCTTCATCAGATGACGGGTCTAGGCCCGAAACGTCAGCTTTTGTGCTCCTAAGATGCTGCTTGGCCTGCTGTGTTCATCCAGCTCCACACTTTGTTATCTCGGATTCTCCAGCATCTGCAGTTCCCATTATCTCAGATTAATTGGTGAAGTTCCTTGAGGAGGAATTCCTGAAATGTCGCACAGATATAAACAGCCTGGCTATCAAAAAGATCAGGCTGAGATTCCCAACATTCAGACGTTACAGAGACTCATCTTCCAATTACAAAACAGACTTTGTCCTGTCAATATAGAGCTGCAGAATTGGACTATGGTAGTTTTTTGTTGACCCTCTGTTCAATTTTGATTCTAAGTGGATTTCAATTTAAAAATGATGTTTTGTGAACATAATGGTATATTCACATGTTATGAGAGACATTGTGGTGACACTGCGAATGAACAGGGAAAACTGAGATCAGGATTAAACCCCCACTGACTGAGTGAAAAATTTTCAGTCCTGGATACGATTAACATCAGTAGCAATAACTGTAGATCCTGACATTTGCTGTTACGGCTGGCTTTGCTGGTGTGTCAACAGGTAGAATGACTGAGTGAATCCTTTCCCCCACTTAAAGCAGGTGAACAGCCTTTCCTCAGTGTGAATTTGCGGGTGAGGTGAGAGAATCACCTAAGGTGAGTCCTGCAGTGAGAGCATCTCGTGTCCTCAGTAAGAACACCTTCATGGGTCAACAGATTCCTAGAGTTTTTACAGTACAATCCCAACAATCTAGAAATCCAGGAGAAGCTGTTGCATGGGTAAAGCAACACCTCCAAGAGTCACAGCAGGGAGCTCACACTGGGGAGAGATTTCATCATTTCCATGTTATTGACTTGGACACGGATTACCATTCCTTCATCAATGGGAATTGCATCCACCTCCCTTTGACAATGAAAAATAGCTGCGTTTAATTGGGTTTCGATATCCTCAGGATTATACCCAGCAGCTTGTCCTCCATTTCCACTCTAGCTCAAACTAAAGTGACAAAGGCTGTCGGAAGGAAACCTGATAACTGGCTGAAGAGAAAACACTGGGCTGCAAGGGAAAGGGAAGGGAGAGGGTGGAACTGCCATGGTCCAATGCGCTATGACATCAGACATAGAAACATAGAGCATCTGGGTCTGTGCAAAGCGGATCACCACACATTATGATGGACTGCAGGGTCACAGAGATTGGGGAAAGAGGAGATTTACCACAATGGTTTAAGAGAATGAGACATTTTAGTTGCAAGGTTAGTTTGGACAAATGGGTTGGTGGATTTTGTTGAGCTATAAAAGCCACTGATTGGCTTAGAGAAAGTAAGTGAAAAAAATGTTTAGTATCGATTATCATAAATTGTGGGTAGGCGATGGCCTAGAGGTATTATTGCTGGATTGTTAATCCAGAGACCCAGAGAACATCTTGGGGACCCAGGTTCAAATCCTGCTATAGTAGATGGTGGAATTTGAATTCATTAAATATCTGGAAGTAAGAATCTAACAATGACCATGAATCCATTGTTGATTGTCAGGGGAAAAACCCATTTGGTTCAATAATGTCCTTTAGGGAAGGAAACTGCCATCCTTACCTGGTTTCGCCTACATGTGACTCCAGACCCACAGCAATGTAGTTGACTCTTAACTGCCCTCTGGGCAATTAGGGATGGGCAATAAATGCTGCCTAGCCAGTGATGCCCTCATCCTGTGAATGATTAAAACAGAAAGATTACAGAACAGAGATTTAGATTTTGGGAACATCTACAGGGTGGATGAAAAGAACAGTATTCATGGAGCAAGCAGTTACAAACTAGACTGAATGCTCTCAATGAAAGACTGATATATCCAAGTCCTGATGAATTGAATGTTTCTGTCAGATATTGATCTGTTGATTGGTTAGAATTTGTTGATGGCAAATCCTTTGAAATATTCTGAGATGTTGGCTACTCATCCTATCCAGGACCCTCATGACTTTGTAGAATAGAAGTTGTTATAGAATCCCTACAGTGTGGAAACAGGCCCTTCGGCCCAACTAGTCCACACCGAACCTCAGTGCATCCCACCTAAGCTACACATCCCTGAACACTAAGGGCAATTTAGCATAGTCAATCCACCTAACCTGCACATCTTTGGACTGTGGGAGGAAACCAGAGCACCTGGAGGAAACCCAAGCAGACACAAGGAGAATGTGCAAACTCCACACATTCAGGCACCCGAGGCTAGAATCGAACCTGGGTCCCTGGTGCTGTGTGACAGCAGTGCAAACCACTGTGCCACTGTGCTGTCCCAAAACCTCTATAAGATCACCCTACAGCCTCTGAGACTCCAGTGAAAATAACTCCAGTCTATTCAGCCTCTGTCTCTTGCTCAAACCCTCCGATCCTGGCAACATTCCTGTAAATCTTTTTTGAACCCTTTCAAGTCTAACAACATCTTTCCCTGTACAATTTGAACTGAAGTGAGGAGGGTGGTGATCTGTGGATTTTTAAAAATTATTTGTACACTTGATCACTGGCTAGGCTAGCATTTATTGCCCATTCTACTTGCCCAGAGGAGCAGAAACGAGTCAAACACATCGCTGTGCATCTGGAGTCACATGTTTGCTATTTTGGGTGAGGATGGGAGATTTCCTTCCCTAAAGGAAATTTGTGAACCAGATTTTGAGAGTAGTTTCGTGATTGCCATTAGGGTATCTTTTTAATTCCAGATTTTTATTGAATTCAAATTTCACCTTCTGCCATAGTGGCATTCAAACCAATGCCCCTTGAACCTGGAGTTCTGAATTACCAATCTCATGAAATTACTTTGGCACCCCTCCATTCCTGACTTCTCTAATGCAGAAGGTTTTGGAGGTGAAACCACAAAATGTATTTTGGAAATAAATGGATAGACCTCTGGAAGCTAAAGGTGTCAAGGGGTATGGGGAGAGTATGGGAGTATGGTGGGAGACAGAGGATTAGCCATGATCATGTTGACTGACAGAGCAGGCTTGATGAGCTATGTGACTATTCATCCTCTAACTTCTGTAAAGAACATTAGTGAACAAGCTGGGCCGTGTGACAATCAATGATGGCTTCATGGTCGCTGCTACAAGACCAACTTTCAAATACTGCATTTAAATTCAGCCAGCTGCAATGATGAGACTTTGAACCCATGTTAGCAGAATATGACCTTGCACTTCTGCTTTGCTGATTTGCTGCAGCAATTCACGTTTATTCACTGCTTCACACTTTGCACAGAGAAACAGGAACTGCAAAAACCTCAAGGGCATTTGAATTTTATTGACAGGCAGTTCCTGCAGGAGAAGTCAAGTCTGGAAACATTACTTTTGGTTCTCTCACCTCTCCCCCTCCAAAGAAAATGAATCAAACATTTGTGCCAAATTCGGAGTCAATTAAGTGGTAGGAAAGGCAGATTTAACAGCCTTTTAGTGTTGCAACCATATTCAGTTACAAATAGCTTGTGGGTGATTTCATCTCAGCCTCTTACTGAGTCCTCGACACAACAGTTGATATGTCTTTAACCAATTTAATTCACTTTGTATGATATAAAGAAGGCACTGAATTCAGCAAACATTAAAGTCCTTTTGGTGGCTCAGTGATCAGCACTGCTACCTTGCAACATTAGGGATCCAGGTTTGATTTCATCCTCAGGCTGTGTGGAGTTTGTGCATTATCCCTTTGTCTGTATGGGTTTCCTTTGGGTGCTCCGGTTTCTTCCCACAGTCCAAAGATGTGCAGGTTAGAGTGGATTGGCCTTGGGAAGTATGGAATGACAAAGATAGAGAAGGGGGGTGGGTCCGAGTGGGATACTCTTCACAGGGTTGGTGCAGACAAGATGTAGCTTCTATCTACACTATGGGTGTTCTACGATTCTAAATCCCAGATAACATTTTGTGTGGGGGTGGGGTAAAGCAAATTATTGAGGCCCTAAAAGTATTTAATTCAATATTGAGTTCTGAAGGCTGCAGGGTCCCTACAAAGTGTTGTTCTTCCAGTTTGCATTGAGCTTTGCGAGAGCACTGCAGCAAGTAAGCTGGCATAGGCTAGGGCACTTCAGCCAGAGCGTCTTCCACTTATTTTTCTACATTTTCTCTTTTTTCCCTCCCTCTTTTGAGTTGTTTTTTTTCTCTTCTTTTTTCCTTGGGATGTCCTGAACTTCTGGCCTCAGTTTGGACTCAGATTCTTGGCCTGATGGCAGACCGGATAAGGTGGTCTTTTGGCCCTGGTGTGGCAGTCTCTCAGTCTGCCGTTGAATTCCAGCCTCGAGTTGATTCCAAGACGATCTCCCAGCCTGGGCACCTTCAGGGTGAAGCCAGGCACCATCTGGCCTGGTGTGGACAGGAGGCTAGGTGCCAGCGTGGACTTGGGTGGAAGGATTATTATTCTGAACATTTTTATTATTTCTCTATTTTTTAAATTTATTCCTATGTTTGGTAATGCAGGATCTTTTATTTGTTTATTTTTCTTGTTTTATTTTTCCCCTAGGAATTTGTAAGTGAAGAATCCGTACCTAGGTATCCTTGCACCGAAGATGGCACCATAAGTGGTGACTTGTAAATTTTTCACAGTACTCATGTGAGCCATGTGACAATAAACTTAGTTCAAATTCTGACTTAGGCCTGAGACAGAAACGTTGGTGTGCGAATATAGCAGTGTCTTGAAATAGCCAGAAACAGGAAGTTTATTGTCATTTTTGTAGACAGAACATAGGTTAGATTGAAATGTGGAATTTAAAGCACAAACTTCTCATCCATGTTGGAGGATCAAATTTGCTCTTGCTGTGTCTCAGTATTTTTAGCTGTCAATGTGTAGCCTTATTTTCTGCCAAACCGGAAACAGCTGGTCAGGTCACCAGTTGCATTTCCTCTTCTAAAAGCCTTAGACCAATGGAGATGACACAGCATTTTGATTAAAGGGCCAATTTCCCAACTTTTGCTCCTACTTTCTAAGTTCACTAATGATTCATGACTTTATTTCACTGCCTTTTGAGGAGCAAAGCTGCAAAGATTGTCCACCAAATGTGAGAAAAAAATCCTTCACATCTCAGTCTTAGACAGGCACCCAATGTATTTATAAACAGAATTCCCTATTTCTAGAACTTCCAAGAGAGGAAACAACCTCACCCTATCTAAGATAACGAAGTGTGGAGCTAGATGACCACAGCAGGACAAGCAGCATCTTAGGAGCACAAAAGCTGACGTTTCGGGCCTAGACCCTGCCTATGTGTCTCTGTGTCTGTGTGTGTGCATGTATGTCTGTGTGTGTGAGTATGTGTGTGTGCGTGGGTGTGTGTCTATGTGTGTTGTGCGTCTGTGTGTTGCATATCTCTGCATCTGTGTGTGTTGTGTCTGTATGCATGTCTAGCCTGTCTGTGTGTGTTGTGTATCTCTGTGTCTGTGTATGTATGTGTGTGTGTGTGTGTGTGTGTGTGTGTGTGTGTGTGTGTGTGTGTGTGTAACTTCTCTAAAGTGCTTCCAATGTATTTACATCCTTAAAAAGATTAATACCAAACACAACACATGTAAGCGGACAGAGGAGAGTGAGACAGATAGAGGTAGAGGTAGAGATAGATATAGAGGGAGTTAGCAATAGATGGAAATAATTGGAGTTTGGTGTGAAAGAGATGAAGGATGTGTACCTATGCACAAAACCCAGGAGGCACCTGCGCGCACACACACGGACACACACACACACACACACACACACACACACACACACACACACACAGACATGGACATCCATACACACACATATACACAGACATACTGACACACACATACACACGCATACACAGACACACAACACACATAGACACATGCCCACACGCACACATATACACACACAGACATACATGCGCACACACAGACACAGAGACACACAGGCATGCACAACACACACAGACACACTACATATGCACACAGACACACAACACACAGGCACAGAGATTATGCAGCACATAGACACACACACACACACACACACACACACACACACACACACACACACACACACACACACATATATGCACGGATACTCTGCCAGAAGTGAAGAGTCATTATTTGAATTGCTTCCTGATCAAACTGTGTGCCAGGTGGCATTGGATCAAACAGATTAGAGATAAAAACATTTTGGGATGCAAGATGTTACAATTGTAATGTTAAACATGGACTGTGGATCTACAAATTCCAACATCTGACTTTTAAAACTGGAGACCTTCATGGACTAAAGTGATTATTAAAAACAGTGGCTGTGATCAGCTGGTTACAGGTTGAGGCAAGCTGTGGTGAAATCAGTGTGAGATGTACAAAATCCATCAGCGTTGCAATGAGCATTTCACCCGAAAACAGTGAAACTGTACAACTAAGTCAGTGTCAAGAAATGTTTATCCTGTTTAATTCATAATTCCACGCACAAACAAACAGACAGACACGCAAACACAGACACACACACACACACACACACACACACACACACACACACAGACAGGGGCACACATACACTCAGACACACACATACAAACATATATAGACACTTTCACCTACAGACACACATATGTGGAAGCACAGAGTCACACACACAAAGCTCTGTTAGATATTGCATTGTGTAGTCTTACATTGATTGAATCACTTTCAATCAAGTGGCATTCTTCACCCAGGTCATCGAATGTAAACTGGCTGTGCACATGTTCTGTGCTGAGTCATTGAATGGAACATTGATGGGAAGCCTGGGCTTTGATTTAAGAACTGGATGTATTGTGGGTTTCAGAACAGGAAATTAGAATGGGAAGTTTAGCCAAGACATAGATTTGTGAATGTCTGCCAAGCAATTTTTAAACTCCTCTGGACCTGTGAGAGGACATAGTTTGTATGACTATAACATTGCCTTTTGTAGGCTCAAAATGTTAAAATGAAGAAAATTTGGCCAACATCAGTTTGAGAAAGAAGCTAAAAATATTTTGAGAGACTTGATATTTATACAAAATACCACAGACCTTTAGTGCTTAAAGAGAAGCTGTGAAAGCTGCACTTTATTTCCCAAGAGGTGAAGCTGAAAAAGTCTGGAACATGTTTGCATGGAGAGTAAACACTGTGGTTTGAGGAATTGCCGCATGTGGAAAATATAACCAATTTATTCTTTAGAATGGTTAACATCTAACTGTGACCCTAACTAATCTAAAAGAAACTCACAAGGTTTTGTCAACGAACAAGAAAGCAATAACACTTGTTATTATAACAAATGTAACAAAAGATACAGCAAGTAATCAGGAAAGCTAATAGAATGTTATGGTTTATTGTGAGAGGAATTGAATGCAAGAGTAGGGAGACAATGCATCAGTTATACAGGGCATTGGTAACACTGCATCTGGCACACTGATACAAGACTCGTCAGTGTACTTACAGAGGAATGTGTTGGAAGGAGTTCGGAGAAGGTTAACTAGGCTAGAATGAGCGGATTGCCTTATGAGGAAAGGCAAGATGGGCTAAACCTATATTCTCTGGGATATGAAGGATAGGGAAACTTTTTGTTTTACTCTCAGAGCATTGTGTGTGTTTGGAAAGAAACGGATCCAGAATCTTTTTGTTTTTAATTCATTCACAGGCGTTGCTACATTGTCCATAAGACCGTTAGGAGTCAATCATGTAACTGGTTTTGGACTCACATGTAGACCTGCGGTTTCCTTCCCAGAAGGTATTAGAGAACCAGATGGGCTTTTCCCAACAATTGAATACAGTTTCGTGGTCAATATTAAACTTTCAAGTTTCAGACTTTTACTAGAATCAAATTCCACCAGCTGCCATATGGAATTTGAAGCCAGGTCCCCAGGACTTTATCTAGGTGTCTGGATTAATGGTCTAGTGATAATGCAACTAGGTCTTTGGCTCCCCACAGAGATACAGCAGTAGATAGATTCTTGAAGACCAAGGGGGTGCACAGAATTTTAGTGTTGACGTTACAATCTGATCGGCTGTGAACTTTTGGAATGGTGAAGCAGGCTCAAAGAACCAAATAGCCTCCTTGTTCATATGCTTGTAAATTATCCAATAGCATGTGGCAAACAGTTTATTCGTATTTAATATGCAAACTTAAACAATACCTGCTTTAAATCCAAATACACATACATACATGAGAGATAATGGGAACTGCAGATGCTGGAGAATCCAAGATAATAAAATGCGAGGCTGGATGAACACAGCAGGCCAAGCAGCATCTCAGGAGCACAAAAGCTGATGTTTCGGGCCTAGACCCGTCATCAGAGATGAAGGGTCTACATACATATTCATTTACACATGGGATCCAGCGGAACGGTGACAGAAGATTATGTAGTCATTTGTCACATTTGTCTCATATGCCTGGGGTGGGGGTAAATGTGGGCCAGTCTGACTCAGGTAGACAGGTCAGGAATGGTGGTGGGAGTTCAAGTCATAAGAACATACAAAGTAGGACTAGGCCACCTGGCTCATCGAGCCTGCTCTGTCATGCAATAAGATCATGATTGATCTTTCCAGTTACCGACCTGCTCACCATAACCCATTGACACGGAGGCTTACCAGGAAGAGGATGCTAATGTTTGAGAGTTCAAATGTGCGGAGAAGTGGAGCCTGGACGCATTACCTGAGGGGCAGCTAACGTTGCCTTCCATTGTCCTATAAATTCCAAGTGTGCAATGGAAATCATGAATGCTTATGAGCATAATCAGAGAGGGCAAGGTAGTGCTGCCCTCGGTTGCAGGAGCAAGTGGGGTCAGTGAATGTCTGCAAGTTACAATCTTGTGGGGCCCTTCAAAGGCTAGCATGGGCAGACACCCATGTCTTCCTCCTTGTGATATTTTTTAAGTATAAAGACATACCACCTCAAGCCGCACCTCCATTTCCTACCTACTAACCTCATCCCACCCCCTTGACCTGTCCGTCCTCCCTGGACTGATCTATCCCCTCCCTACCTCCCCACCTACACTCACCTCTACTGGCTCCATCCCTGCCTCTTTAACTTGTCTGTCTCCTCTCTACCTATCTTCTCCTCTATTCACCTTCGATTCACCTCCCCCTCTCTCTCTATTTATTTCAGAAGCCTCACCCTCTCCCCCTCTCTGATGAAAGGTCTAGACCCGAAACATCAGCTTTTGTGCTCCTGAGATGCTGCTTGGCCTGCTGTGTTCATCCAGCTTCACACTTTGTTATCTCTGTTCCTAGCAAGGGGTTATGCTGTAACATTGTACTTTCAACTAGTTATGAGGGAACAAAGCTAAAAGCCGTTGACAAAAGTCGAACTAGTGGAGCACTTGGCAATATGCTCACTCCAGCAAATTCTAGACTATTATTGGTTATTTTTGGGTTTCTCTCACCTCTAAGGCACCATGTACAAATCGCCCTTCCTCTTTGGTTTGTCACTTCATCTGTTCAAGCAGTTACCAGATTCTCTGAACTCCCCATTGGTGTTGGCACCAATCTATTATAGACATCTCCGTGAACAGAAGAAATGTAATATGTTAGGTGCTAGCCACCATTCATAAAGTCTGTACAAGGGCATATAGGCTGCACAATGGCATGGAATTGATTTCCTCTCTCATTGGTCTGTAAGTATTTGTCAATGTACAATGCTGCCTTTCTTTGAAAATGTGCACAGTTGTAGGAGGGAGGGGAAGGTTTGATTAACTGACTGTGGTTACCACTTCCGTTTAAAACTGCATGAATTGGAATAAGGTCTACTACGGCAAAGGCATTTCCAGGCCTGTTTTGTCACACTCGTTCATGTCTCACTGAATCAAGAATAATAGTGAAGCCTCACTTATGAGTGATGTACATGTATGTGTGGAACCACAGGAGATGGGCGTGGTCCTCAATGAATATTTCTCCTCTGTGTTTACCTTGGAGAAAGATGTGAAGAGTCAGTAACTTGGGGAAGTTAGTGGTGATATCTTGGGGACAGTCCATATCTCAGGTGATGAGTTGTTGGAAGGATTAGAATATATGAAAGTGGTAAATCTCCTTGTCTTGATCAGATATATCCAAGAACCCTGCAAGAGGCTAGAGAAGAAATTACAGGGACCCTGGCGTATTTGCATCATCATTTGCCACGGGTGAGGTTCTGGAAGACTGGAGTGTAGCGAATGTTGTGCCCTTATTCAAGAAAAGCTGCAAAGAAAAACCTGGGAACCGTAGGCCAGTAAGCTTAATATCTGTGGTTGGTAAGTTACTTGAAAGGATTCTAAGGGATAAGATATATATGTATTTGGAAAGACAGAGTTTGATTTGGGGTAGTCAGCATGGCTTTGTGTGTGGAAGATCATGCCTCAAAAATTTGTTACAGCTCTTTGATGAAGTGACCAGGAGGGTTGATGAGGGTAGGGTGATAGATGTAGTGTATGTTGATTTCAGTAAGCCTTTGATAAGGTTCCACTAGATAGGCTGCTCTGGAAGGTTAGATTGCATGTAATCCAGGGAGAGGTGGCAAATTGGATACACAATTTGCTTGATGGTAGGAAACAGAGAGTATTAGTGGAAGTATGCTTGTCAGACTGGATGCCTGTGACTAATGCTGTACCTCTGGGGTCGATGCTGGGCCCATTGGTGTTTGCTATCTAGATCAATGATTTAATGAGAATGTACAAGGCATGGTTAGTATGTTTGCAGATGACACTAAAATAGTGTCATAGACAATTAGGAAGGTTATCAGAAATTGCAGCATGATCTTAATCAACTGGGGAAGTGGCCTGAGAAATGGCAAATGGAGTTTAATATAGATAAGTGTGAGGTATTGTATTTTGGAAAGTTATTTCAAGGTAGGACTTTCATGCAGAGTGGTAGGCCTTAAGGAGTGCAGTGCAACGAAGGGACCTTGGAATTCAGGTGCAGCTCTCTGAAAGTGAGGTCATAGATAGACAAGATAGTGAAGAAGGCTTTTGGCAAACTGTCCATCATCAGTCAGGACATTGAGTATAGAAATTTGGAAGTTATGTTGCAGTTGTACAGGATGTTGGTGAGGCTGCACTTGGAGTATTATGTTTAGTTTTTTGTCACCTTGCTATAGCAAGGCTGTTATTAAACTGAAAAGAGTGCAGAAGAAATTTACAAGGATGCTGCCAGCACTCAAGGGACTGACTTATAGGGAGAAGTTGGATAAACTCTGACTTTTTCTTTACAGTGGAGGAGGCTAAGGGTGGGGGTATAGAAGTGTATAAGAGGTATGGATGGGATGAACGCACTCAGTCTTTTTCCCAGGGTTGGGGACTAGAGGGCATCAGTTTAAGATAAGAGGGCAAAGAATACATGGGAACCTGAGGGGCAACATTTTTACACAGGGTGGTACATATATGGAATGAGCTGCCAGCGGAAGTAGTATTAATAACATTTAAAAGGTGTTTGGATGAATACATGGGTAGGAACGCTTTAGAAAAATATAGGCCAAGTGCAGGGAAATGGGGTTAGCATTGATGGACATTTTGTATGGGCTGAAGGGCCTGTCTCTGTGCTGCGGGACTCTATAACTCTATGACTCAATGTGAATGCTCACTTTACTGAGGGCTTGTTCTGTTTCTGATATTCTTCACATACATTCATTGTCACTGGTGCATCCAGTCACAACTGGGCTTGTCATTTTTGTGGTCACTGTACAACTGAATTGCAGAGATATATAGAGGGTGATTGATTGCATCAGGAAGCTGTGGACCAGCAGTGACTGCCAAACAAACTCCACTGGAAATAGTTTTTAAAAATTATTTATTGACTTCTGGGACATGGGGGTCGCTGGCTGGCCCAGCATTTGTTGCCCGTCCCTAGTTGCCCTTGAGATGGTGATGGTGAGCTGCTTTCTTAAATCACTGCATTCCACATGTTGTAGGCAGACCCACAATGCCCTCAGGGAGGGAATTCCAGGATTTTGACCCTGTGAAGGAATGGTGATACATTTCCAAGTCAGGATGATGAGTGGCTAGGAGGGGAACTTGCAGGGAGTGGTATTCCCATGTACTTTTTGCCTTCGTCCTTCTAGATGGGAGTGGTTGTGGGTTTGAAAGTTTCAGTAGAAGGGATATGAAGGAGATACAAAAAGTCCAGAGTCAGTTGTTGTTAATGCCAATTCCTCTAGATGGGAGAAGTGGAACATCCCCACAGGCTGAGAATGTCCGGGGACACAGTCTTTGAACTGGGCCAGCTGTATGCCTGGGTATTAGGAATTGAAGGTCTGGGTGGCTATCCCATCCCAGCAGCTGTCTAGATGATGCCTGCACTAAATCTGAATGCAACTGTTTCCAAGGATCCATTGGATTTCAGTGTGGGATCTCTCAATGCTCAACCTATAAATATATCAAGGCTGCCACCAATACAGTTTGTCACATCACACCGCTATATCTCATTACCCCGTGACAAGGTTGGTGTTACAGCCCAGCCATTAGTCTTTGCCAACAAAGCTGGCATCCCCCAGATGTGGGACATCATGGACCACACAACCTGATACATTGGAAGTGCCCCATAATAATGCAGGTGGCTTTATCAATAGAAAAGTGCTCCATTCTGTCAAAGCACATTTGTATTATTTGTGATCATCAGTACCACTGTGCTAAGTATCCTGAAGCTGCCATTATGCTTATATCCTTGATTACTGTCATGTTCCTTCTTCAGAGATAGGAGCCTAAGATTATATTTACTGTTGTTTAGAAGAATGAAGAGGTATCTCATAGAAACCTATAAAAAATAACAGGAGTGGGCAGTGTTAATGTAGGAAGGATGTTCCTGATGACTGGGATTTCCAGAACCAGGGCATCACAATTTTAGGGTACGGGTTGGGCCATTTTGAACTGAGATGAAGAGAAATTTCTTCACCCAAAGGGTGGTGAGCTTATGGAATTCTCCAACACAGAAAGCTGTTGAGGTTAAAACATTCAATGCTTTCAAGAAGAAGTGAGATATAATTCTTATAGTCAAAGGGATCAAATGGAGAGAGCAACAACTGGGGACTGAACTGGATGATCAAACATGATCATGTTGAATGGTGGAACAGTGTCAAAGGGCTGAAAGGCGTACTCCTGCTCAATTTTTAATGTTTAATTTTAAGAGCTGGGTGCCTTCCAGAGATGACTGCTGAGGAACAAGAGCTACAACTCCAGGGGGCTGATGACCCCTGACTAAGACACAGGATAGGTACAAGGAACATTGCAGACCAGACAGCAGGCTCCATGACCGTCATGTTCCAATGCTTCATTGATCCAACAGTGCACCTTGCTGTACAGTCTGTGCACTGTGTGCAGCATAAGCCTTGCATTTCATGCTCAGCACAAGTGGAGCAGGCAAAGAGAGAATGTGACAAAAGCTGAAGAGTTGGGAGGGCAGGTAACAGTAATATGAGGAGGAAGGTGAGGTCATTGACCTTTAGCATGATAGGGCAGTGGTGTGACATTAGGCACAATGAACCAAACAAAACTTAATTGACACCCACCCTGAGGTGGCATCATGGCTCAGTGGTTAGCACTGCTACCTCCCAGTGCCAGGGATCCAGGTTCAAATCTTTACCCACCTCAGGCACCTAGCTGCCTGTGTATAGTTTGCATGTTCTCGGTGTGGCCCTGCTCTGTACAGATGTTTAGGCTGAATGGGTCTCTGTGGGATGCTTTTTAAAGAGTCAATGGGCCAAATGGCCTGTTTCCAGGGACGCTATGATTTTAAAATGGTTGTCACCTGAAGGCAAGATAATAACATCTGAGGCTGGATGAACACAGCAGGCCAAGCAGCATCTCAGGAGCACAAAAGTTGACGTTTCGGGCCTAGACCCTTCATCAGAGAGGGGGATGGGGTGAGGGTTCTGGAATAAATAGGGAGAGAGGGGGAGGCGGACCGAAGATGGAGAGAAAAGAAGATAGGTGGAGAGGAGAGTATAGGTGGGGAGGAAGGGAGGGGATAGGTCAGTCCAGGGAAGACGGACAGGTCAAGAAGGTGGGACGAGGTTAGTAGGTAGGAGATGGAGGTGTGGCTTGGGGTGGAAGGAAGGGATGGGTGAGAGGAAGAACAGGTTAGGGAGGCAGAGACAGGCTGGACTGGTTTTGGGATGCAGTGGGTGGGGGGGAAGAGCTGGGCTGGTTGTGTGGTGCAGTGGGGGGAGGGGACTAACTGGGCTGGTTTTGGGATGCAGTGGGGGAAGGGGAGATTTTGAAGCTGGTGAAGTCCACATTGATACCATTGGGCTGCAGGATTCCCAAGCGGAATAGGAGTTGCTGTTCTTGCAACCTTCGGGTGGCATCATTGTGGCACTGCAGGAGGCCCATGATGGACGGGTCATCTAAAGAATGGGAGGGGGGAGTGGAAATGGTTCGCGATTGGGAGGTGCAGTTGTTTATTGCGAACCGAGCGGAGGTGTTCTGCAAAGCGGTCCCCAAGCCTCCGCTTGGTTTCCCAAATGTAGAGGAAGCCACACCGGGTACAATGGATACAGTATACCGCATTGGCAGATTTGCAGGTGAACCTCTGCTTAATATGGAAAGTCATCTTGGGGCCTGGGATAGGGGTGAGAGGGGAGGTGTGGGGGCAAGTGTAGCATTTCCTGCGGTTGCAGGGGACAGTGCTGGGTGTGGTGGGGTTGGAGGGCAGTGTGGAGCGAACAAGGGAGTCACGGAGAGAGTGGTCTCTCCGGAAAGCAGACAAGGGTGGGGATGGAAAAATGTCTTGGGTGGTGGGGTCGGTTTGTAGATGGCGGAAGTGTCGGAGGATGATGCGTTGTATCGGAGGTTGGTGGGATGGTGTGTGAGAACGAGGGGGATCCTCTTAGGGCGGTTGTGGCGGGGGCGGGGTGTGAGGGATGTGTTGCGGGAGACGCGGTCAAGGGCGTTGTCGACCACTGTGGGGGGCAAGTTGCGGTCCTTGAAGAACTTGGACATCTGGGATGCGCGGGAGTGGAATGCCTCATCGTGGGAGCAGATGCGGCGGAGGCGGAGGAATTGGGAATAGGGGATGGAATTTTTGCAGGAGGGTGGGTGGGAGGGGGTGTATTCCTTTTGGGTCAAAGATTTTCTATACCTCTGTTCCTGAACACCCTTTAAAATTGTATCATTTAGTTTACATTGCCTCTCTTTGTGCTTTTATGAATTAATTTTAGCTGCCATGTGTATTTCAATGCCATGAGTCAACTGATGTACAAGGGTGGAAAGGAAAAGTAATAATTTAGGCTGCAATTTAACAGAAACATCACTGCATTCTTTCAGCTCACTGAACAGTGATTATCACTGGCTCAGACCTTAGACACCAGAATGGAAGCTGTCTCCAGATGTCATGAAAACCAGTTAGAATTTTTCCAAGATTACACCAGGGAGTAATTCAGCCACAGCCGCCTTTACAGCCTCATACATTGTGGTTCTGAATTTTTGGCCCAAAATACCAAGGTTTTGGAATCACTCATTTATTAAGATTTTTGAAGAAAATAATAGGATAATGACCAGTACTATCCCATGGGCAACATACCCCAATGGACATTATTTATCTCCAGACTGTGTTTGAATATTCAATTTTAGCAACTAAACTGGTTGATAGAACTTCACAAGAATGAAATATGTTTCCTTACTTATATTTGGAACAGATCCAGGGGAAACTCCCCACATAGATCAGACTGTATATTTTGTCGCTACCCTCCTCATTGCTTACAAAATTGACTTCAGGAGAACGTAGATTGGTGCTCTGAGGTACACTTCTTTGTCAAATATATCAACATTGTGGGTCAATTAGTTCAAAAAAGGTAACTGACACTGGGAAAGAAATTATATCAACATTGCTGCAACGTCAGCCCGTAGAATCACCCAGCACCTCCCTAGCTCACAATTCTGGAATATTGTTAGTTTAAAAAAGCACTAAAATAGTCACAATGGGGAAGATGCTTGAGAAGCATGGTAACGAGTTAAAACTAGGGAAAGAGATCAAAGAGTTAAAGGTGTATTAATTATTATAATTAATTATAATTAACCATAATTTTCAATTGTGTGTTAAGCACCAAATGTTCTCATTCAGCTGAATGACATCTAATAGTAATGTGATGATGACAATAATCTCTCAGTGGTACTGGTTGAGGGATAGTGCATCATCCCTACTCTTGTTTGAATGATTATGTGGTATCTTTTACATCTACTGGCAAAACTACATTTTGTCATTTTAATCAAATGATGGTACCTCTGACAATACAACACGAGTACAGAACTGCAGAACCATCTTGATGCTGTGCTGAAATCTGGACAGGAGCTTGAAACTCAGAGGTCAAATAGTACTGCCTTCTGCACCATAGCTGATGGAACAGCAATCGCTCCAACACTAGTGACAACGGGTTCAGCTGCCTACAATCTGGAATTCCATTCCTACATCTACGATCAGGGCCTCTGAACAGTAATTCCAAAGTAGGGCACAGTATAAACCAGGAAATAATGAGAGCTTGTGAGAAGGCTACAACTGTAATTACAGGTGATTTTAACATGCATATTGATGCTTAATTTCAGCATAATGCCAGTCACAAGAAATGAACTCTTATGATAACTTAGGTTGCATCATATGGTGCATTGAGTAGCACATTTAAAGTCAAAATCCGAGTTCTCCTTAACTTGTATACATCAGAAGGTGCTGATACTCAGACCTTGTTGTTCTTAGATTGAACCCCAGTACTAGACCTTGTATGCCAACCAGTTCTGTATTTCAATATTATTCAGAAATGGACATACTATTTTTTATTCATTTATGGGGAATAGCTGGGTCAGCATTTATGGTCCATCACCAGTTGCCATTGGGAAGGTGGTGGTGGCATACCTTCTTGAACCACTGAAGTCCACATGCTATCGGTAGACCTCAATGCCATTAGGGAGAGAATTCAGTATTTTGACCCAGTAACAGTGAAGGAACCGAGATACATTTCGGAGTCACGATGATGGCTTGGAGGGGAATTTGCAGGGGATGGTGTCTGCTGCCCTTGTCCTCCTAGGTGGTAGTGGCCATTGGTTTGGAAGGTGCTGTCTAATGATCTTAAATAAATTTCTGCAGTGCATCTCATTGATGGTACACACTGCTGCTGAGAATCAGTGATAATGGGAACTGCAGATGCTGGAGAATTCCAAGATAATAAAATGTGAGGCTGGATGAACACAGCAGGCCAAGCAGCATCTCAGGAGCACAAAAGCTGATGTTTCGGGCCTGGACCCTTCATCAGAGAGGGGGATGGGGAGAGGGAACTGGAATAAATAGGGAGAGAGGGGGAGGCGGACCGAAGATGGAGAGTAAAGAAGATAGGTGGAGAGAGTATAGGTGGGGAGGTAGGGAGGGGATAGGTCAGTCCAGGGAAGATGGACAGGTCAAGGAGGTGGGATGGGGGTGCGGCTTGGGGTGGGAGGAAGGGATGGGTGAGAGGAAGAACAGGTTAGGGAGGCAGAGACAGGTTGGACTGGTTTTGGGATGCAGTGGGTGGGGGGAAGAGCTGGGCTGGTTGTGTGGTGCAGTGGGGGGAGGGGACAAACTGGGCTGGTTTAGGGATGCAGTAGGGGAAGGGGAGATTTTGAAACTGGTGAAGTCCACATTGATACCATTAGGCTGCAGGGTTCCCAGGCGTAATATGAGTTGCTGTTCCTGCAACCTTCGGGTGGCATCATTGTGGCACTGCAGGAGGCCCATGATGGACATGTCATCTAGAGAATGGGAGGGGGAGTGGAAATGGTCGCAAACCATTTGCCTTCAAATGCAGCCGTTTTGTTGTTTCTTCACTTTTCTTGCTGAAGTTAGCTTTAATAAGGCCTTATCAGCGTGAGATTGCCTTCACGTTGAACGATGTCAAGATGCTGCATTTTGCCGGCATGAGGGAAAGTGCCAGGAAGGTCGACCAGGCAGGTGACGATGCAAACAGGCAAATTATAAATGAAAGTGAGCTTCAATTTGCAATGAAGCGGCATCTGTGCCAATTCCGTGTGCCCTCGGAAGTTTTTTTTTATTTTTCATTTCCTTCCCACAATGTGCACTGTGAAGGACTAAATCCTGGCCTGGAGTCGATTGACCTGATCAAGGGATGGGTGAGAGGAAACCGGGTTTGTAATCCGGTGTGTGGATGGTTCGAGTCCCGGAGGCTCCCGGCTGCAGTGGTTCTCTCGGGTGCTGCTGGACACGCAGTGACCTGAACATGGTGCTCACATAATGAGGTGTGCAGCGGAGAATTGTGTGAGTCAGATGTGCTGGGAACGAAACTCCCCGGTACTGACCGAGCTATTTTTTTTCGCAGATTTCAGCGCCTTCTTCACGGATGAAGCATTTAAAGTTCGGTTTCCTTTGATTTGCTGCACTGGGACTTTATGTTTGTTGTAGGTTCGCCTGCACCAGACAGCATTAGAATTTGCTCTAAATACAAATACAAGTAATTAATATCACACCGACTTTACACTGTGACGAAGAGGCATTTGAAAGTCCCTGTGAAGAATTTTTTTTGCCTGACTGACTAAATAAAAGCTGAAAGAACTGCGGATGCTGTAAATCAGAAACAAAGCCATTAAGTTGCTGGAAAGCCTCTGAGTGGGTCAGAGAGTGCACAGATGCTGTCAGACCTACTCAGCTTTTCCAGCAATTTATGGTTTTTAATTCCTTTACGGCGAGTTGACTCGTAGCTCTGTATCCTATCACAGTTAAGCGGTACGTTTGCTTGCAATTGTGGGTATATCTCGGATTAGTTTGCAAAACGAATTCTGTGTTTTGATATAACAAAGTGTGGAGCTGGATGAACACAGCCGGCCAAGCTTTTGTGCTCCTGAGATGCTGCTTGGCCTGCTGTGTTCATCCAGCTCCACACTTTGTTATCTCGGATTCTCCAGCATCTGCAGTTCCCATAGTGTTTTGACATCTTTGGGCTGGGCAATTCAACACAACTTCAAACTGAGACTAAGATAACAAAGTGTGGAGCTGGATGAACACAGCAGGCCAAGCAGCATCTCAGGAGCACAAAAGCTGACGTTTCGGGCCTAGACCCTTCATCAGAGAGGCCTATGCCCAAAACGTCAGCTTTTGTGCTCCTGAGATGCTGCTTGGCCTGCTGTGTTCATCCAGCTTCACACTTTGTTATCTTGGATTCTCCAGCATCTGCAGTTCCCATTATCATTCATTCAAACTGAGACTAAGCTGTTTCCTGTTGTATGCGTTACTATGGAGACAGTGCTGAAACACTGCTACATGATTGCAGTTTAGAGTCCTAGTTTCTGAAAGACTAGTCGTGCTTAACCAGACTTATCTGTTGTACAAGTGTGTAATAATGTCTGACAAGGGCTGCAGTCAATGTTGGAAGTGGCTGGCAAAAGTGGTAAAATAGCGATGATGGCACAAGAGGGCATAATGCCATAGCTCAAGATTCTCAGAAGGTTTTGTTGTGCAATTCTGCTCAATGCCAGCAATCTAAGTCCCAGAAATTAAATCCCGTGTCAGTTAAGTTCGGCTACCCAAAGATAATGTGGTGGAGAGGGAATAGGTTATCTTGGAGTTCAATGGGACTTTGATCACATGGACTGATGGACTGAGACGTGGCGGATGGAGTTTAATTTAGATAAATGTGTGGTGCTGCATTTTGGAAAGGCAAACCAGAACAGGACTTATACAGTTGATGGGAGGCCCTGGGGAGTGTTGCTGAACAAAGTGACCTGGGGGGGGGTAGTTCATAGTTCCTTGAAAGTGGAGTTGCAATTAGGCAAGGTAGTGAAGAAGGCATTCAGTACGCTTGCCTTTATTGGGCTGTGCATTGAGTATGAAGGTTGGGAGGTCATGTTGCTGCTGTACAGAACACTGGTTAGGCCACTTTTGAATACTGTGTTCACTTCTGATCTCTCTGCTATTGAAATGATGTTGTTAAACTTGAAAGAATTCAGAAAAGATTTACAAGGATGTTGCCAGGGTTGGAGGGTTTGAGATTTAGGGAGAGACTGAATAGTCTGGGACTATTTTCACTGGAGTGTCGAAGGCTAAGTGCTGAATTTGTTGAGGTTTATAAAATCATGAGGGACATGGATATGGTGAATAGGCAAAGTCTTTTCCCCAGGCTAGAGGAGTCCAAAACTAGAAGGCATAGGTTTAAAGTGAGAGAGGAAAGATTTAAGGGACAACTTTTTCAAGCAGAGGATGGTGCCTATATGGAATGAGCTGCTAGAGGAAATGGTGGAGGCAGGGACAATAACATTTCAAAGGCATCTGGTTGGGTATACGAATAGGAAAGGTTTAGAGGGATATGGGCCAAATGCTGGAAAATGGAACTAGATTAATTTAGGATATCTGGTCAGCATGGATGAGTTTAACCAAAGGATCTGTTTCTGTGCTGTACAGTTCCCTGACTCTATAAGTGGTCACAATCGACTGATGTCATTTCAAATATTTCAGATCTGAGGCAGGTCACCGGACCTGAAACATTAACTCTGTTTTTTCCTCCACAGATGCTGCCAGACCTGCTGAGCATTTCCAGCAACTTTGTTTTTTGTTTGTAATTTCAAATAGTGTCATTTCAAAGAACTGTGTGCTTCACACACTTCTCCATTCGTCACAAAATGTTCAGTCAGCCAGCAACAAAATTCCGAAGCATGACTCATGTCTCACACGCATGCCTGCCTTGTCACATCCTCACTTTTGTATACACTTCAAAACATGTATACATTCCAGTGTGCTCATCTGTGATATCACACAAATACGTATTGTGCAATTTGTCCTCTGTTGCAGTGCGAGCAGTTGTGAATGTGTTGTCACAACAAATGAGAATAATAAAAAAAACTTCTTGACTTTGAGGAAAATGTTCCTGAATTTCCCCTCAAGAGTTAAATGGCAACTCTGGAAGCTCACCCTTGAACAGCAGCTGCCTTATTTCTATGTGTCTCCTCAAAGCCCCAACTCACTCGACTTTCAGCCCACTCCCAGTTCTGCTTTCCTCCACTGCGATTCCAGTTGCTGCAAATTCCTGGCAGGTAAAGCAGAGGGTACCGGATGAAGCTATAGCTCACTGAATGATTGTCCCAGCTGCCATGCAACTAGTTCTAATGAACAACATGGCTGCATGTGCACCATCCTTTTCTACCCTTCATTCAGAGAGCCACTGATCTCAGCAAATCATCACGTCTGCTCTCTGATCAACTCAGACCCCACTGCAAGTATTCAAGATTTTACACCGGAGCTCAGAGACATCTACGAATTATGTGCTACTGCCAGGGTTACTTTAAGCAAGGGACACCCATGCATCACCTGCATCCACACTGTTTCCAGTGTCTGTTGGTGTGCAATTCTTCCTCAGTGCAGAGGGAAACACTATAGTTTATGACAGTGGGGAGCATTCGTCCATAAGCCACAGGGTGGATACATCACTGGAAGGCAGTGATAACTCAGTGTTAGAGCTACAGCGCGTGCCAACAGCTCATTCAGCATGTGCTTCAATCCAATGGTGATGTGTGTTAAGTCAAAGAGATCATAGGTGTAAGTCAGGTGAAGGGCGACCGCAGTCAGTCATGGCACTTGTCAGATTACACCATAGGGGATTGGCCAGGGTCAGTCCTCCAGGTATGTGCAGTCTATAGATTACAGATAGGTCAGTCGGGGTATGACAAAGACTTCAATCAGGCCCTATTTTACCTGCAATGAGACAAAGGGAGTGATTAGTTATGATAGGAATGGATGGAAGAGCAGTTAGTTTCATGCATGAGCAGAAGGGATGAGGTGTCCCCACTGAGTGAGTTGCAAGCACAAGGGAGGGTCATGGTGTGGGTGTGAGCCCTTGAGTGGACAAGATGCATGAAATACTGAGAGTTACGATGCAGAAGTCTTAGTGAGATTGTGTGCAATGGCAAAGTTAGAGTGAATGCTGGTCCTGTGTGCATGAGGGAGTAGGTAGAAGATGGTGGAACATACCCTTGCAGTGTGTCAGAGGGCACTTAAGAGTCAACTCCATTGTTTGGGGCCTGGAGTCACATGTAGGCCAAACTAGGTAAAGGACATTAGCAAACTAGATGTTTTTTCCTTTATAACCAACAGTGGTTTCCTGATCACTATTAGACACTAATACCAGATTTTGTACAGAATTCAAATGCCACCATAGTGAGGTTCGAACCTAGGCCCCCAGAACATTACCTAGGTTTTTGCAGTGTCTGGCCAGTGATAATGCCATTAGGCCTCTGACTTACAAAAGCTAGGATTTGACCGTGGCCCTAGAGCCGTGGTCCTGGCAGTGGGCAGTATTTTCACCTTGCTTGCTGTGCAGTCCCCAAGTAGGGTACCTGAAAGCTTGGTTATGTGAATAGTCAGGTGAAAAACAGAAGATTGCGTGAGAAAATTCACTCTTAGACTAGGTGGATGAGAAGCACTGTGAATCTTATCTGCTACCACACTTTAACTGCGAAAGGGAAAGTTGAGTCACATTCACTGTGACACTTGTTTCTCCTTTGTAGAACAAGGTGTGGTGTCTAAGTGTAATCTGCAACACGTAGCCAGCAGAGTGAAGCACAGGAGAGGGCAATGCCATTGATCATTCAGGACACCATCATTGTTCGTGAGACTGACCTGCTGAGGGCCTGAAACCGTTTTAAAATACTTGTGTGCCTCACACTCGCTTCCTCATCTCATCTATAAATTGGAGATGGCGTAAACCTTCTTTTTGTCATCTCACCTCAAATTGCAACAAATATTTTTTCTAGCCATTTTTTATTCAAATACTGGAATATTTAAAAATGAACTGTTTCAGAAACTTCAAGGATCGAGTGAGAATTACAGTTCATTATTATGGTCAACATTTGTTGGGAAAGGAAAGGTTTGATAAATTATTCTCCTTCCTGATAATGAGGAATGCTTTAAGAATGAGGAACGTTTGAGGACTCCAGGTATGTACTTGATGGAGTTTAGAAGGATGGTGGGGGGGGGGGGGGGGGGGGGATGTAATCTCGTTGAAACTTACAGAATATTGAATGATCTGGACAAAGTGGATGTTGGGAAAATGGTTCCATTGGTAGGAGACACTAGGACCCGAGGGCACGGCCTTAGAGTAAAGGGAAGACCTTTAGAACAGAGCTAAGGAGAACCTTCTTCAGCCAGAGAGTGGTGAATCTATGGAATTCACTGCCACAGGAGGGTATGGAAGCCATGTCATTGAGTATATTTAAGTACATTTTAGATAGGTTCTTGATTGTCAAGGGGATCAAAGGTTACAGGGAGAAAGCGGAAGAATTGGGTCAAGCAATTTATCAGCCATAATTGAACAGTAGAGCAGACTCAGTGGACCGAATGGCCTAAATTCTGCTCCTGTCTCTTATGGTCTTATGTTTTATGTCTTGTGTCTAATTTTCTTGAGTAAGAGCAAAAACAGAATGCTAAGGGTTCATTGGAGTTGCATATTGAAAGCCTAGCATAGTAATTGCTCACTCTGAAATATTTCTCAATTTATCCTTTATATCTGGCAGGATGCAACAGTATTTTCCCTTTTTAAGCGGGGCATGGACAAAGAGTTGAACAGATGTTCAAAGCTCTGATTTATTTGGAGTACTGGGGACAGTACCTCAAGAAGGCTGTATAGACAAATTCACCACAATGATACTGAAGCTAGAAGAATTTAAAGATAGGCAATCTAAATGAGGTTAGTATCTCATTGATTAGGAGTTATCAGACTGTGGTGTTTAAATAATGTGATAAAGAAGAAATAGAGGAACTGTTTAATCTCATGGAGAAGAACAAGAGACATAAGCTTAAATTAAATGATGTAATCTTGTTCCTGGTAAACAGGAAATGTCCCAATTCATTTACAGTCCTAGAGTAATAGAATCAAACAGGCCTGGAACAGACTCTTTGGTCCAACTAGTCCATGATGACCATGCTCCCAAACTAAACTAGTCCCACCTGTCTGCACATGGCCCAATTCTCTCCAAACCTTTCCGAAGCGTGTATTTACATAAATGTCTTTTAAACGTTGTAACTGCATCTGCATCCACCACTTCCTCTGAAAGTTCACTCCACATATGAAACACTCTCTGTATAAAAAAAATGCCACTCATGTCCTTTTAAAATTTTTCTCCTCTAAACTTAAAAAAAACCTCATATCTTGAAATTCTCCACCCTGGGGAAAAGATGCCTGCTATTTGCCTTATTTCTATCCCTCATGATTTCATAAATCTCGATAAGGTCACTCATCCACCATCCAGGCTTGTTCAACAGCATTGACTCCTTTATTACCAAGAGGAAATAAAGACAGTAAACAAACTGCGTCCAGTTCTGGGCGCCCTATTATAGGAAAGATGTGGATGCTTTGGAGAGGGTTCAGAGGAGGTTTACCAGGATGCTGCCTGGACTGGAGGGCTTATCTTATGAAGAGAGGTTGACTGAGCTCGGTCTCTTTTCATTGGAGAAAAGGAGGAGGAGAGGGGACCTAATTGAGGTATACAAGATAATGAGAGGCATAGATAGAGTCGATAGCCAGAGACTATTTCCCAGGGCAGAAATGGCTAGCACGAGGGGTCATAGTTTTAAGCTGGTTGGTGGAAAGTATAGAGGGGATGTCAGAGGCAGGTTCTTTACGCAGAGAGTTGTGAGAGCATGGAATGCGTTGCCAGCAGCAGTTGTGGAAGCAAGGTCATTGGGGTCATTTAAGAGACTGCTGGACATGCATATGGTCACAGAAATTTGAGGGTGCATCCATGAGGATCAATGGTCGGCACAACATTGTGGGCTGAAGGGCCTGTTCTGTGCTGTACTGTTCTATGTTCTATGTTCTATGTTCTAAATTGACTTACTTGTTGACAGACTGGTATGACACATGTCATAGTTGAATGTTGATTCACACATGAAAGCAATGTCTGAGGTTAAGACCTGTCAAGAAATAGAGTGTGACCAAGTGTTCAAGGAACAAAGCAGAAGTCTGGTAAAGCTCAGCAGGTCTGGCAGTATCTGTGAAGAAGAAAATCAGAGTTAACGTTTCAGGTCTGGTGACGCCTGCTCAGAACCAGACCTGTTAAGCTTTTCCAGCAACTTCTGTTTTTGTTCCAAATTTACAGCATCCACAGTTCTTTCGGTTTTTATTGGGTGCTCAATGGCCTTGATCACATGCATGGTGCATTTTAATCCCCAGCATCTAAGTCCTTTGCTCCCATTGCTCTCTCACTATTTATCCCTGCTACCCAATCCTCCTCCACTATACTTCCCCCAGCTCCCTCGCTGCCCTGCAGTCCTATTCTTAAAGTTCTCCTAGTTCAATAAGCCCTCCTTCATCACTTCTAGCCCTGGCTGCGAATTCAATAGAGCATCCCAGCATGTGGAAACAGGCCATTTGGCCCATTGAGTCCTCACTGATCATCCAAAGATCATTCCAACCAGACCCACACCTATCCCTGTGGCCTATGTTTTCCATGGTCAATCTAACTAACCTGCACATCTTTGGGCTGTGGGAGGATACCGGAGAATCTGGAGGAAACCCATGTGGGTACAGGGAGAACGTGCAAACTCCACACAAAAAATCACTTGAGGCTGGAGTTGAACCTGGGTCCCTGGAGCTATGAGGCAGCAGTCCTATTATGCCACGTTCAAGAAATGCTCACCTTAAGTAGTGAGGCAATTAATTAAAATTTATATTTAAATGCACACTTTTTGTCTTTGTTTATACAGATGTAGTTCTGAGAACTTCTTCTTCGCATGAAATGAAATGTAGCCACACTGTAGTCACGATGGGACAAGATACCAATTCCTTGAGAACCTAATTAAAAATGTAAGTTGCAAAACGGAATGATTTTCACAGTTGGAATGAATGGTGTTAGTGTTAGAAAATTATGCAGGAAACATAATGAGAATAGGAAATGGGCATCAGCAGAGCCTTTTTACTGATAAGGATATGTGATAGTCAGAGATAAGTGAACTGTAAAAAAAAATTCTGCTTTCCTGCTCCTAATTTGCTGCTCGACCTGCTGTGTTCATCCTGCTCTACGCCTTGTTACCTCAAGATTCTCCAGCATCTGCAGTTCCTATTATCGCTGTGAAAAACATTGTAATAATATGTGAGACTTAAAACTATAAATTCTCGCATAGACTGTGCCTTCGGGGAAAGACCTCTGCAGACTTGCGAATAAAGTTTGTACTAGCTGTAGTCCAGACATGAACTGGTTTCACTGAAAACAAAATGCTGGCGTGTTCACATCAGTTTTGATGAAGAGTCATCCAGATGCAAAATGTTAGCTTGCTGTTTTTCCATGGATGTTACCTGATCTTCTATGATTTCCAGCATTTTTTTGTTTTCAATACAGATTCCATCATTGGAAGTATGGTTAGTAAGTTTGCAGATGACACCAAAATCAGACATGTAGTGGACAGTGGAGGAGGTTACCTCAGAGTACAACGGGATCAATAGTGAGGAAGCAGGCCATTCAGAGCCCTCACTGACCATCTGAAGGGTGTCCCACCCAGACCCACTCCCATCACTGTAACACTGCATTTCCCATGGTCAATCCACTTAGCATGCACAATGGTCAGGTATGGCAATTTGCTGTGCCCAAGACCATAAAAAGTACAGAAGGTTGTATGCACAGCCCAGACCATCAAGGAAACCAACCTTCCATCAATGGACTCCGTCTACATGGTTTGTTGCCACGGAAAAGCTGCCAACATCATCAAAGATCCATCACACCCCGGTGACACTCCCCTACAACCTCTTTCGTCAGGCAGAAGATACAGAAGCTTGGACACACATACCAGCAGGTTCAGGAACAGCTTCTTCCTGGCCACTATTAGACTAATGAATGGACTGTCTAACTTCAAATAACACTGATCTTACTCATGTTAATCTTGTCTGTCCATGCCCTGTGTGACATAGCCTACATGCCTCTAAGTTTTTTTTCCCCCTATAATCTGTAGATCTGTCTGCACTGCTTATCAACAAAGCTTTTCACTGTACTTAGGGAGCCATGACAACAAATCAAATTGAATCAAATCAGATTAACTCTTGATCAGATGGTCTAATGGGCCGAGGAGTAGAAGATGTAGTTTAATTTAGGTAAATAAGAGGTACTGCATTTTGGGAAGGAAAATCAGGGTAGAACTTATACATTTAATAGTAAGATCCTGGGGAGTGTTGCTGAACAAAGAGACCTTGGAGTGCAGCTTCATTGTTTCTTGAAAGCAGAGTTTCAGGTAGATAGGATACTGAAGAAGGTGTTTGGAATGCTTGCCTTTATTAATCAATGTATTGAGTATAGGAGTTGGGAGGTCATGTTGTGGCTGTACAGGACATTGGTTAGACCACTTTTGGAATACTGCAAGCAATTCTGGTCCCTCTGCTACAGGAAGGATGATGTGAAACTTGAAAGAGTTCAAAACAGATTTGCAAAGATGTTGCCATGGTTGAAGGGTTTGAGCTACAGGGAGAGGCTGAATAGGTTGGGACTATTTTTCCAGGAGCATCAGAAGCTGAGGGGTGACCTTATAGAGGTTTATAAAATCATGAGGGACATGGATAGAGTAAATAGATAAAGTTTTTCCCTAGGGTGCAGGAGTCCAAAACTAGAGGGCTTAGGTTTAAGGTGAGAGGAGAAAGATTTAGAAAAAGACCTAAGGGGTGACTTTTTCCACACAGAGGTTGGTGCATGTGTGCAATGGGTTGCCAGATGAGTCTGGTTCTATTACAACATTTCAAAGGCATCTGGATGGTTTATGAATAGGCAACGTTTAGAGGGATATGGGATAAATACTGGCAAATGGGGCTAGATTTATTTAGGAAATCTGGTCGGCATGGACAAATTGGAATGAAGGATCTGTTTCCATCCTGTACATCTCTTTGTCTCCATGATTCTATGTGCAGTAATTTGCTCCTACATGAACTGGTTTTACACCTCCACCACTATTTTTCGCTGCAAGTAGGATGTTTGTAATATTGGTCGGAGTCACAGCTTTGATCTTGACATCAATGGAAAGGTCAATGTGTTTATTTTACCAGCTAGGTAAGGAAGTCACCATTCAAAATGGGCAGGCAATGAGCCAGTTTGAAGATCTGACACAGAGAAAAGTTCTCTTGCTGCAGTAATTAGCGACTGCATATTGCCGCAATTGTGGTTCGGATTGTTCAGATAAACAAGAAGGTGTAAATGTTTTCAGAGCGAACTGAAGCAAATTTATGAAAAGCAGAGGTGTAAGGCGGTTCAGACCATTTGCTGAATAAAGAACCATAAAGGTAACAACAGCCATGGTAAAGAAGGACTAAGGTAAGGGTCTTGAAGGTTCAATTCTCCTATATTCCTGGCAGACAAAAATAAAAAGATCCAAAGTCAAATGACAAATGAATTAATCAGTTTATTATGTTCATGGCCAGAAAGGATAAATGCTGTAGAACAGGCCTGGATGGTTGACATCAAGGGTGGAGTGCTGTCAACAATATCAAGGGACGACCTTAGTCAGGGACTCTTGACAAGTTTGAGGAATAAACATGTAAAAGAGAAACAGCAGTGACTTTTTATAAATGTCAAGGCAGAGAGAATAAGAAAAACTAACTCAGTAAAACTACAAAAGGCAATTGTTAAGAGGACATTGATTAGGCCACTACTGGAGTACTGCGTGCAATTCTCATCTCCCTGTGATAGGAAGGATGCTGTGAAACTTGAAAGGATTCAGAAAAGATTTACAAGGATGTTGCCAGGGTTAGAGAGTGTGAACTACAGGGAGAGGCTGAGTGGATGGGGGCTGTTTTCCCTGGCGTGTTGGAGGCTGAGGGGTGATCTCATAGAGGTTTATAAAATCATGATGGGCATGGGTAGGGCAGATATACAAGGTCTTTTCCCTGGGGTGAGGGAGTGTAAAACGAGAGCGTGTAGTTTTAAGGTGAGAGGGGAAAGATATAAAAGGGATCTAAGGGGCAACCTTTTCATGCAGAGGGTGATGGTGTGACCTCAAAGAGGTTTATAGAATCATGAGGATCATGGATAGGGTAAATAGACAAGATCTTTTCCCCAGGGTGCAGGAGTCCAAAACTAGAGGGGCATAGGTTTAGGTAAGAGGAAAAAGATTTATAAAAATGCTTAAGCGGCACTTTTTCATGCAGATGTTGGTGGCAGGACAGGAATGGGCCCTTCAGCCCACCATCTGCCTGCACATATTTCATATCTCTCTATTCCCTGCCTATTCATGTGGCTGTCTAAATGCATCTTAAATGTTGCTACCATTTCTGCTTCTGCCACCCTCCCTGGCAGTGTGTGCCAAGCATCTGCAATCTTCTTTGTAAGAAAGCTTTCTTTGCACATCTCTTTTAAAACTTTTTCTCTCACCTTAAAGCTCTGCCCCCTAATATCTGACATTTCCACTTTGGAAAGTGATCCTGACTACTCACTCTATCCACCCCTCTCATAATATTATGTACTTCTATCAGGTCACGCCTCAGCTTCAAATGCTCCAGCAAAAACAATCCAAGTTTATCCAACCTCTCCTTATAGCTAATAGAATAGAATCCTTACAGTGCAGAAACAGGCCCTTCAGCCCAACAAGTCCTTGCTGACCCTTGGAGCATTCCACCCAGATCCATTCCCTCTATAACCCACCTAATCTGCAGATCCCTGAACACTATGGACAATTTTAGCTTAACCAATCGACCTAACCTGCACATCTTTGGACTATGGGAGGAAACCAGAGCACCTGGAGGAAGCCCGCGCAGTCACAGGGAGAATGTGCAAACTCCACACAGACAGTTGCCCGAAGGTGGAATTGAACTTGGGTCCCTGATGCTGTGAGGCAGCAGTGCTAACCTCTGAGCCACTGTGGCACCTGCTAATATGCTCCAATCCAGGCAACATCATGGTAAACCTCTTCTGTAGCGTCTCCAAAGCTTCACATCCTTCCTACAGTGTGATGCCCAGAACTGCACACAATACACCAAATATGGCTTGACCAAAGTTTTATACAGTTGCAACATCATTTGTCAACGTTGATACTCAGTGCCCTGACCAATGAAGGCAGGTATGCGGTATGCCTTCATTAACACCTTATCCATCTTTGATGGTATGGAGCTATGGGCTTGGACCCTAAGACCCCTCTGTATTTCAATGGCCTTAATGGCCCGGCCATTTATAGTATACTATCCTTTTGCATCTGACCTCCCAAAATGCATCACTTCCCACTTATTCATAGGACACATAGGATCCCTCCAGTGTGGAAGCAGACCATTTGGCCCATCGAGTCCACACTGACCCTCCAAACAGCATCTCACCCAACACACAACGCTGCATTTCCTGCGGCTAATCCACCGAGCCTGCATGTCCCTGGACTCTATGGATATTTAGCATGGTCAATCCACCTAACCTGCATATCATTCGACTGTGGGAAGAAACCAGAGCACCTGGAGGAAACCCACGCAGGCATGGGGAGAATGTGTAAATTCCACACTTGTCCTGACTAAACTCCACCTGCCATTTCTCTGCCCAAGATTTCAGCTGAATTCTATCCTGCTGTATCCTTTGATATCCTTCCTCACTATCCACAACGCTACCATTTCTTGTATCATCTGCAAACACATTAATCAGACCAGTGGCGTTTTCATCCAAATCATTTATATGTATTAGAAACAGCAGAGATCTCAGCATGGATCCTTGTGGAACAACACAGATTGCAGACCTCCAGTCAGAAAAACACCCCTCCACAGCTACCCTTTCTCTTCAATGGCCAAGCCAATTTTGTATCCAACTTTCCAACTCACCATGAATTCCATGCAATTTGATCTTCTGGACCAGACTACCATGGGGAACCTTGTCAAATGCTTTAATCAAGCCCAGGTAGACAACATCCATTGATTTATCCTCATCAATCATCAAGTTCTCAAAAAAAACAAATCAATTGTTTGTGAAACAAGACCTTCCCTGCATAAAGCCATGCTGAATGTTCCTTAAAAGTCCATTCTTTTCCAGACGTAAGTAAATCCAGTACCCAAGAGTTTTCTCCAGTAATATCCATACTGATGATATAAGACTCACCGGCCCATAATTTCCTGGATTACTCCTGTTGCTATTCAGAATTGAAGGAACCATGTAGGCTACTTTCCAGTCATCTAGGACCTCGCCTGTGGCTAAAGAGAATACAAAAATCTCTGTCAAGGCCTTAGCAATCTCCGCCCTTATCTCCTTCAGTATCCTGGGAGAGATCCCATCAGGCCCTGGGGACTTATCTGCTTTATGCTTTTCAAGACACACAATATCTCCTCCTTCTTAACATTGATATGCCATAGAATGTTAACAAACCTTTCTAGATACTTACCATCACCCAACTATAAATAAAACCAATGCAAAGTACTCATTAAGGACTTCACCCACTTCCTCTAAGTCAACACAGAACTTCCTACCTTTGTCCTTGAATGGACCTGGCCTTTGTCTAGCTAACAAAGTGTGAAGCTGGATGAACACAGCAGGCCAAGCAGCATCTCAGGAGCATATGTATGTATAAGGTACCCTGGGATTCTCCTTAAATCTATTTGCCAAGGACATTTCATGTTCAGGCAAAGGCTCACAGAAAGTACAAAGCCAAATTAGATGCTGACACAAGGAAGTAGACCACCCTCTGTTTGTGATGAGGATGTTGGTATTTGAAGGGAAACTAGAAAGACAATAGATGTTGATGTCTGCTGAGATGAGGGGAATCAGGCTTCTCATGCAACTGATGATAGTAAGGGGAGCTGATGGGCTAGTGGTCTTATTGCGGGGCTGTTAATCCAGAGACCCGGTAGTGTTCCGGGGACCTGGGTTTGAATCCAACCACAACAGATAGCAGGATTTGACTTCTACCAAAATGTTTGAATTCAATTCAATTTAAAAAGAAACAAAATCTGGAATTGAGAGTCTAATTATGACTATGAATCCATTGTTGATTGTCAGGAAAAAAGCCATCTAGTTCACTAATGTCCTTTAGGGAAGGAACATGTTATCTTTACCTGGTCAGGCCTACCTGTGACTCCAGAATTACAGCAATGTGGCTGACTCTTAACTGCCCTCTGGGCGATAAATGCTGGTCTAACCAGCAATGCCCTCATCCCATGAACAAACAAAAAATAACTCCAGCTACCTGTGTGCTTGGCCATAAGAAAAAAATATATTATTTTTCAGAGAAGCATAGAAATTGGAGCAGGAGAAAGCCACTTGACCCCTTGAGCTTGCTCCACCATTCATTATGATCATGGCTGATCATTAAGCTCAATACCCTCAACCTGCTCCATACCCCTAATGCCTTTAGCCCAAGAGTTATATCTACCTCCTTCTTCAAAACACAATGTTTCATCCTTAACCACTTTCTCCAGTAATAAATTTCACAGGCTAACCTGAGCTCTGGAGAAAAATATATCCCCTCATCTTAGTCCTAAAATGTTTACAGTGTTCCTCAGACTCTGTTCCCTGGTTCCCCAACCTTCGGGAACATCCTTCTAGTATCTAACCTTCAGATAAAATTTCATAGGTTTCTATGAGGGTCCCCCCTCAATCTTCTAAACTCTAGTGATTACAGTCCCAACTAAATACTCTGAGTATATTCAAAAGCATGATTTTTTTGAATCTGAAGTATGGGAGATGTTTTATTCACTGTGTTGATTTATATGCCATAATTTCCAGTATATAACAGATACTTAAACCCTCTGAACTGTCTTGAATGTCTTAAGTTACATTTCCCAGGAGCACTTTCTAAAGGTGGTGCCAGTTCCCCAGGACGGATTACTTCTTCTCACTTTATTTTATTTAGATCTTGCAATGCTAGCTATCACCCACTTGATCACTCTGTGTCACTGCTACCATCTTTGGCATCTTATGAAAGGCCATTCAGGATTACATAACCAAAGCTGGTGGCTGGAGATAATGTGTTTGTCGATTGCCCACGAAGCTATGAAATGTGCAATAAACTCATAGGTCTGAATAACCAACTTCTACTCTTATGGCTCCTTCTTTGTTTTGACTTTCTTTCTGCATTTATCATAACCTCGTGATCTAAAAAATACGTGAATATATTTACACAGGGAGGTAAACAGACCTGGAACATCTAGACTATAAAAAATACATCCTAGAATTCAAATGCAATGGAAAGATAATGGGGTTTAAACCCCACATTTGGGGAATTCTATGGAATGCTAGGACGTAAAATCTGGAGTCAAGATCCGGTGCAGACTAGAGGCTGATGCTAGTCTGGACTGGATTGGAAAGGCTGTTATTCTGAGATTTTAGTTTCTTTATTTTTCTAATTTCTTTTTCTCCTAAGAGTTGTACTGAAGAATCAGTACCTCAGACCTTTGTGCCTAAGATAATGCCATAAGTGGTGACTTGTAAACTTATCACTGTACTTATGTGAGTACGTGTGACAATAAACCTAATTCTATGTTCTAATTCGAATTCTAATTCTAATTGTAAAGACTGGAGGACAATTGAATAATTTCATGGAGTGGGGCCGCTGAGGAGTAGAATCATTTTTCAGAGTGGGCTGGGTAGAAAGCCCAGTACTGTTTAGTCAACAGTCATGAGACTTAATAAACTATGGAGAGGAATAATCATGGAGACAACAGGGACTGCAGATGCTGGAAGCCAGAGTCTATGAGGTTGGAAAAGCACAGCGGGTCTGACAGCATCCGAGGAGCAGAAAAATCAACATTTTGGGCTGAAACCCTTTGTCAGGACAGGGAAGGGGGAGGGGACAGGCAGCCCTGATGTAAATAGAGTGATGGAGGTGGGGCTGGGGTAAAGATAGGTGGGATGGAGACAGGTGGATGCAGGTAGGAGGTTATTGTGCTTCAGTGGGAAGATGGACAGGTCTGGTCAGGTGGGGAGGAAGAGGAGGGTTGGATATGGGATAAGGCTCGGGGTGGAGGGATTTTGAAGCTGGTGAAGTCAATATTAAGGCCATTGGGCTGTAAGCTCCCAAGGCAAAATATCAGGTGTTGTTCCTCCAGTTTACATTTGGCCTCAGTCTGACAGTGGAGGAGACCAAGGATGGACACGTCCCAGGGGAGTGGGACGGGGAATTAATGTGGATGGCAGTCGGAAGGTCGGGTTGGTTGGTGCGTGCAGAGTGCAGGTGCTCTGTGAACTGGTTGCGACATGACTCAAGCCCTTCACCTTTTCCAAAACTTGGAATTCCCCGACCCCCAACACTTCATATTCACCAAGGACATACGGCCCCCTTACACCTGAACCCCCATAGAGAGGGCCTAAAGGGCCTCTGCGCTTTCCTCTTCCATAGCCCCAACCAGTCCCCCTCCACTGACACTCGCATTCATTTGGCAGACCTGGTCCTCACTCTCAACGATTTCTCCTTCGATTCCTCCCACTTCCTACAAACCAATCGGTCTGAGCTATGCCTGTCTCTCTGTAGGATTTGTGGAACACAGCCTCTTCCGCAACTACACCGGCACCATCCCCCACCTTTTCTCTGCTATCCTGATGACTGCATCAATGCTGCCTCACCTCCCCCCCACCCCGTGACTGAGTCTGAGCAGTTCATCAACTTCACCAACACCTTCCGCTGTGCCCTCAAATTCACCCGGACCATTTCTGATACCTTGATCCCCTTCCTGGACCTCTCTGTCTCCATCTCCGGTTAAAGTGGGAAGGTCAGGTTGGTGCATGCAGACCGCAGAGGCTCCACACTTCCCACTGACCGAGCACAATACCTGTCCCACTCTCTGGGGAACAGAGTTCCAAAGACTGTCAAATCTTCAATTGACCTATGATCTTCTGAGTGAAAAACAGAGTCACTTTCTTTAATGGAAGATTTCTTAAGCTGTCTCCCCCAGTTCTCATCCCCCACAACAGGAAGCACCCATTCAGCATCCAACCTGTCCAGTCCCCTCAGGATATTGCGTTTCTGTAAAATCATCTTTTATTCTTCAAAGCTCTAATGGACACAGACCCAAACCAATAAGTCTAACCACTCCAATATCCCCATGGACTGTCTTTCTAATTATATAGTTAGATGACGTTCCTCTCTTCCCCACTGAGTGTGTGTGTGTGTGTGTGTGTGTGTGTGTCTGTGTGTGTGTGTGTGTGTGTGTGTGTGTGTGTGTGTGTGTGTATGTGATCAGAATTCATGTGTGTGTCTGTGTGATTAGAATCTGTGTCTGTGATCAGAATTCATGTGTGTGTGTGTGTCTGTGATCAGAATTCGAGTGTGTGTGTGTGATTACAATCTGTATATTTGTGTGTGTGTCTGTGATTAGAATCTGTGTGTGTGTGTTGTGTCTGTGTGTGTATATGATTAGATTCCCTACAGTGTGGAAACAGGCCTTTCTGCTCAACAAGTGTACACCGCCCTGTGGAGCATCCCACCCAGACCCATCCCCCTATAACCCACTCACCCCTGAACACTACGGGCAATTTAGCATGGCCGATCCACCTAGCCTGCACATCTTTGGACTGTGGGAGGAAACTGGAGCACCCGGAGGAAACCCACGCAGACACAGGGAGAATGTGTGAGTGTGTGATTAGAATCTGTATGTGTGTGTGTCTATTTGTGTGTGTGAATGAATTTGTATAATTGTGTGTATGTGTGATTAGAATCTATATATGTGTATGTGATTAGAATCTGCACATTTGTGTGTGTGTCTGTGTCTATGTTTGTTCATGATTAGAATCTGTATATGTGCCTGTGATTGGAATTTGTGTGTGTGAGAGATTGGATTCGGTGTGTGTGTGTGTGTGTGTGTGTGTGTGTGTGTGTGTGTGTGTGTGTGTGTGTGTGTGTGTGTGTGTGTGTGTGTAAGTGTGTGTGTCTGTGTGAGGTGAGCCTGTGTGTCTGATAAGTGTGTGTGTGTATGTGTCTGAATGTCTGTTTAGTTGTGTGCATCTTGCACTCCCTAATGGAGCTGTGAGGAAATGAACGAGCCACCTCAGTCCAGGAATGTGCAAACTTTCTCGCCTCAGCTTTCTGCATGTTGTGTGTCTGCATTCCTGAAGCTCACTGAACTCTCCCAACCAAGTTTACAGTTTCATAAAAGTGTCTCGTCAAACACCCAAATTCATGTTTTCTCTTTTGCTCCTTTTGCTAATGTTGGTATTTCATGCACAGAGACTTGTAGAGTATCCTTGGATTATTTGACCATTGAGCGGCCTCTTTCTACACCTCTAGGATGGAGTACAGGTTAAGAAACACAGTAAGGGAGCAACGGCTGACACACCGTAGATTTATCACTGTAATCAAGAAGCAATTCAGTTCCTTCCAAATGACAAAGAACAATACAGCACAGGAACAGACCCTTCAGCCCTTCAAACCTGCGCTGACACATGATGCCTTTGTAAACCTTTCGCCTTTATGTGGTTCCAATATCTCTATTCCCTGCCAATTCCTATATCTGTCAAAATGCTTCTTAAACATTGCTTTTGTTCCTGTTTCTATCACCTTTTCTGGCAGCATGTTCCAGGCACTTACCCTTCTTTAAAAAAACACTTGCCATTCATACCTCTTTTGAACTTTTCGCCTTTTACCTTAAACCTGTGTCCCCAAGTAATTGACATTCCTACCCTGGGGATAAAGTCTCAGACTATCCAACCTATCCATGCCTCTCATCGTTTTGTAAACTTCTATTAAGCCCCTCATCTTTCGACATTCAAATGAAAACAAAGCAAGTTTGTCCAATCTCTCGTGGCTAAAACCCTCCCGACCTTGTAACATCCTGGTAAACTGTTTCTGTACCCTCTCCAAAGCCTCCCCATTCTTCTGGTAGTCAGGGGACCAGAACTGTATGCAATGTTCCAAATGTGGCCTAACTAAACTTCTATACAGCTGAATGAAGACTCACCGATTTTTATACTGTGTGCCGGAACCATTGAAGGCAAGCACACCATATGCCTTCATGACCACCTTATCGACTTGTGTGGCCACTTTGTGGACCTGTAGGCCTAGATCCCTTTGTATGTTAATACCTCTGCCATTTACTGTATACATCCCTCCTGCATTAGACCTTCCAAAATGTATCGCCCTGCATTTGTCCAGGTTAAATTCTATCTGCCATTTCTCTGCTCAAGTCTGCAGAATATTTATGTTCTGCTGCATCTTCTGTCTGCTTCTCACTGTCCACAGCTTTCCCAATCTTTGTGTTATCTGCAAACTTACCAGTCAGACGACCCACATTCTATTCCAACTCACTTAATACATATTGCTAACAACTGGGCTTCCAGCATTGATCCCTACAGAACACCACTGCTCACAGATGTTCCAGTCAGAAAAACACCCTTCCATTGCCATTGCCTGTCACCCATGACAAAGCCAATTCTCTATCCACCTCACCATGGATCCCATGTGACTTCACCTTCTATATCAGCCTGACATGAATGATCTTGTCCAAGGCCTTGCCTGAGCCCATGTGTAGAAAATCCACCTCCTCAATCACCATTGCCACTTCTTTAAAAAGCTCAATCAAGTTGACATTCAACTATAAGCAGTCTTAAGAACTACTTTAAAAAGCCCCAGTCATAATATGTCAAAAACAGCATCAAGTATCAGGAGATGTTAGAAACCGATGCTTACTGTTTCAGTCAAAGTGACTCAAACTGCCCACTTGGAGTTTTCTCCTGACCCCTTACTTATAAGCAGAATAAGTAAACTACAAGATTCAGTCAAACTGCAGTGGGCTTTATGTCTTTATTCAAATGAGAAAATGTGGTGATTGAGTTTTCTGCCCCGTTGACATTTCTCCACGGTGATTGCCTGAAACTGGTTAGATAAATCTGCAAGGTAAAACAAGAAAGATTTTATTTAGCATTGAAGGGTGTTAGATGTTTTTCAGTGGGTGGCACTTTTGTTTCCTGTATCACAAGTTTATGTGTTCAAGGTCAGTTCCAGAGATGAGCATGCCCTCTGGAGTACCACTTGTGTGATGGTACTGAGGGAGAAATGTGTGGATTGGTTGCTGTTGTTTGGAGCAGAAGAGGGAATTTATCTCTGGTGCCCTCAGTAAAAGTGAAGCCCAGGTTTAGCCAGGGTTGAACTGAAGGCTGCAGCCAAATGCCACTTCCTATTATTAGATTAGATCCTGAGGATTCTTGATAGAGTGGATATAGAGAAGATGTTTCCTCTTGTGGGAGAATCAAGCGCCAGGGTCGCCGTTTCAATATAAGGGCTCGCAAAATACAGGACAGAGATAGGAGAATTCTTCTCTCAAAGTGGGTCATGAATCATTGGAAGTCTCTCAAAACAGAGTGGAAGCAGAGTCTGTGAATATTTTTAAGGCAGAGATGGATAAGGAAGTGGTTGGGAGGTTGTCAGCAGTAGGTGGGAATGTGAAGGAATCAGATCAACCATGATCCTATTGAAAAGCAGAGCAGGATTGATGGATTGAATGGCCTACTCTGCCCCCAATTTATATGTTTCTTATGTTCTTATCAGGTCATTTATTTTTTTTTAAAAAGATCCTTTTATAACTCCGTACATACTCAATGTTGGAAGCTAGATAAATGATCAAGGTCAGTTGAGGTCAGTTCAATCACTGTGGGAGTTGGCTCTGATTCTTGAATTTCAATGGCTAGCTCAGCATGGTGAGCACTGCCCTGACATTAATGTAATCGACATGCCTATATTCAATGATTTTAATGTGAGTAACTCTCAATAAAAATGGTCAATACACAATTCCTTTCTACCTTGGGTGACATGCTGGCTCAGTGGTTGGCACTGCTGCCTTACTGCACCAGGGACCTGGGTTCATTTCCACCCTTGGACAACTGTGTAGAGTTTGCACATTCTTCCTCTGTTTGTGTGGGCTTTCTTGAGGTGCTGCCAGTTTCCAACCACCGTCCAAAGATTTGCAGATTGGCTGGGTTGGCCATGGGAAATGCAGGGTTATAGAAATGGGGTAGATCTAGGTGGGATGGTCTTCAGAGGGTAGATGTGGACTTGATGGGCCAAATGGCCTGGTTCCACACTTGTAGGAATTCTATGATTCAGAGGATACATGGTGCTGTGGTAGCTGTCAATTGATCGGACATAGGGAATAGTTGTCGTAAGAGTTTGATGTAATTGAAAGGCTTATTTGGGCTAAGGGAGGAGTAGATAAGGATTAACCAATTTTTTGAGAGACTGTATTCAGAAAAGGACATCAGGGTTTCTTCAAGGAGTGACAGTAATAGACCAAGTTGCATTTTCCAGGTAAGCTAACATCTTTGCAGCCATGAATATAGAAACTGAACCTGCTTACCTCTCCAAAAACACATTAGATTTGAATTCAGGTTCTCTGGATTATTAGATAAAGCTTCTGCAACAGAATCATTAACTACCAAATGTTTCTAATCACAGATCTAGCTTAGAAAAACATGGAGATAGCTTACAGAGACACTGAAATAAATGTGTACAAAACAGAAAGGAATAATACAAGGCAAAATAACTGATGTACATCCTGCAGCTGTATATAGGCAAGGCAAGTCTGCCAACTCACTGACAAACCAGAAAAGACCCAAGGGACACAGTTTTAGCTGGCTGCAAGCCTGGTCTGTGCAATTTGTCCTCCATCTATTCCTGGTTCAATCAGATCAATTGACACTGCAACCTCCAAAGCTAGTTTCTCTCTCCTGAGACACAGTGCCCAGAATTCAACCCAGTTACTTCCGGTGGGTTTAATCAAAGATCCAGATGTCTTGAAAAGTCTCCACATTACGGAGGAGGATGTGCTGGGCATCTTAAAATGCAAAAAGGTGGATAAATCCCAAGGACCAGATCAGGTGTACCCTAGAATGCTGTGGGAAGTGAGGGAAGTGATTGCTGGACCCCTTGCTGAGATATTTGTATTATCAATGGCCATAGTTGAGGTGCCAGAAGAGTGGAGGTTGGCTAACGTGGTGCCATTATTAAAGAAAAGTGGTAAGGAAACACCAAGGAACTATAGACCAGTGAGCCTGACATCAGTGTTGGGCGAGTTGTTGGAGGGGATTCTGAGGGACACGACTTGCATGTATTTGGAAAAGCAAGAACTGATTAGGGATAGTCTACATAACTTTGTGCATGGCAAATCATGTCTCACTAATTTAATTGAGTTTTTTGTAATGTGACAAAGAGGATTGCTGAAGGTAGAGCAGTAAACATTGTGTATATGGACTTTTTAGCAAGGCGTTTGCAAGGTTTCACATGGTGGACTGGCTAACAAAGTTAGATTACATGGAATGCAGGGAAAACTAGCCATATGCTTACAAAGTTGGCTCGAAGATTGGAGACAGGATGTGGTGGTGGAGAGTTGCTTTTTGGACTGGAGGCCTGTGATCAGTAGTGTGCCACTAGGATCGGTGCTGGTCCACTGCTTTTTGTCATTTATGCAAATACAGGAGGTATGGTTAGTAAGTTTGCAGATGACAGCAAAATTGGAGATGTAGTGGACAGTGAAGAGGGTTACCTCAGAGTACAATGGGACCTTGATCAGATGGGCCAGTGGGTCAAGGAGTGGCAGATGGAGTTTAATTGAGATACATGCGAGGTGCTACATTTTGGTAGGGCAAACCAGGGGAGGACTTATACACTTAGGTAAAGTCCCAGGGAGTTTAGCAGGTTCATAGTTCATTGAAAGTGGAGTTGCAGGTAGACCAGGTAGTAAAGAAGGTATTTTATACACTTACTTTTATTGGCCAGTGCATTAAGTATAGGAGTCGGGAGGTCAGGACATTGGTTAGGCACTTTTGGAATACTGCATTCAATTCTGGTCTCCCTGCTAAGTGAAAGATGTTGTGAAACTCAAAAGGGTTCAGAAAAGAACCACAACGATTTTTCCAGTGTTGGAGGGTTTGAACTATAGGGAGAGGCTGAATAGGCTGAGACTATTTGCCCTGGAGCATCAGAGACTTAGGGGTGACCTTATAAAGATTTATAAAATCATGTGGGGTATGGATAGGGTGAAGAGCCAAGGTCTTTACCCCAGGGTAGGAGTGCAAAACTAGAGGGCATAGGATTAAGGTGAGAGGTGAAAGACTTAAAAGGGACCTAAGAAACAATGTTTTCATTGGAATGAGCTGCCAGAGGAAGTGGTGGAGGCTGGTACAATTTAAAAGACACCTAGATGAGTAAATGAATAGGAGGGGTTTAGAAAGATAGGGGCTAAATGCTAGAAAATGGGACTAGATTAATTTAGGATATCTGGTCAGCATCGACGAGTTGGACTGAAGGATCTGTTTCCATGCTGCACATCTCTATGACTCTCTGACTCCAAGTGAAACATAGCTCTCATCCTTTAAATATGCCAGCTGTTTGGACAGTTGTGATACAGTGGTATTGTCCCTACATCTGGATCAGGAGACCCAAGTTCAGGTCCAGCTGCTCCAGTCATAGGAAATAACACCCTCACCCTCCCAGCATGTCTCAACTGTCCAATGCAGTCAATCCAGTAAAAGGCAGGCCCCAGCTGCTGTCTTACCTCCAACAGTGTGTAGAGGGAGTTGCTGGAACTGCTGCCTCAGCAGTTACTGGCTGTGCAGATGCCGAAGGTAACAGCCATAGTACAGAATGAGCAAGTGGGTGATAGATAGCGTTGTAAGATCTGAATAAAATAAAATGGAAAAGAATAATCAGTCCTGAGGAACAGGCATCAACCTTTACAAAGTGCTGCTGTGAAAATTGATAAAGGCATCCAAGAACATCTGCCAAGGTTTAAGGTAGAGTCTTTTAAATGCCACAAATCATGGTGTATAAGCCAACACTGAATAAAACAACACAATTATTCTAATCCAAAAAAAAAGTTCTTTGATGTGCTGAGTGTATTAAGTTTGGATTGTATTCACTAGAGTTTAGAAAAATGAAGTGGGATCTCATAGAAACCTGTACAAATCTAACAGGACTGACCAGGTTAGCTTAGACAGGAACAAAAACAGAAGTTGCTGGAAAAGCTCAGCAGGTCTGGCAGCACCTGTGAAAGAAACAACACAAGTTAACGTTTTAGGTTTGATTACCCTTTCTCAGAATAGATTTGAGACAGGTTGGTTCTGAAGGTTGTGAATCTATGGAATTCTTTACTGTGGAGGGCTGGTTGAAGCTGAGTATTTTCACGGCTGAGATAGAGTTTAAATCAATAATGAATTAAGTGCAAGGGAGATAAGGCAGGAGAGTGGAGTTGATGATTATCAGATCAGGCATGACCTCATTGAATGATGGGGTGGAGCTCAGTTGGCCAAAAAGCATACTTCTCCTTTATCTGACTGGGAGATACTAAGATGCTATCAGTACCTCCATATTCAATGAAGGGTTACAATACAGAAATGAGCAAATATGAAATGTGTGCATTAGAATTAAATCTGATGATTACAGATACAACAATAAGCTGATTTACATTAGTCAGTTGATTGTGCTGGAGGTGAGGGGTGAGGTGGTGTAGGAAATTGCTCCTTCCTGACTGACCTTTTCAACCTTGTTCAAGTGAAACCCAGACAGCAAAGAGGCTCTGCATCGTAAACCTCTCAGCTTTCAAAAAACATTTAATAAAGTTTCACACAAAAGAAAATTAAAGCAGTGGGGATTCAGAATAAACCCAGTGAGTAAATAAGAAAGTGGATGTATATTAGGTAACAGTGTATAATCATGAGGGCATCCACGTTAACTTGGTGACAAGTGGGTTAGCCTCAGAGTTTGGGTCTTCATCTACGACTGTTTTGATCTGGAAGCAGAAACCCAAGGCACTGCAGCAACATTTGCAAGCAGCTCACTGCTCAAGGCAGATTACTCGTAAGGGGAGGTGCCTGACAGGATGTGGCAGAGCAAATATAGTGTGAGCAGAGGAAGGGAAGACACCTGGTGTTAATACACTGGGATGATGTTTAAATAGTTGACGAAACTAAAAAAGATTGTGGTGTTCATTTTGTGTTTGAGGTTAAATCTGTCCAATCAATATGGAGCAGCAATCCGCAATGGATTTCGAAACTGGCAACTACAGTCAATTATAAAAATGAGGACGATACAAGCATCCTGTTGCACCTTAATTAATACCTCCAGTTCTGGTCAACATGTCACAAGAAAAATGTCTTAGAGATCATGCAGAGAGGACCTTCAAGATTAATGGTCAGTGACAGAGGGTTGACTTAAATGTACAAACATGAACTTCTTAGAGAGACTGAAGGAGCTAAAAGAAGATTGCAGAAGGAGTAAGAGACATAATGGTATAGAAAAAGTCATTTTGCAAAGTAATTCTAAATTAATTTAAAGAATATATTAAATGATAAAATCCCTACAGAGTGGAAGCAGGCCATTTGAAGTTCAGAAAAATGAGGTACAATCTCATAGAAACCTGTACAATTCTAACAGAACTAGACAGGTTAGATTTTAGACAAGTTGCTTGTAAATTTGTAGAATTCTTTACTGTAGAGGGCTGTTGAAGTTGAGTTGCTGATCCACCCAAAGAACATCCCACCCAGACCCACCCTGACCCTATCCCTATAACCCTGCATTTCCCATGGCTAATAAGACCATAAGACATAGGAGTGGAAGTAAGGCCATTCGGCCCATCAAGTCCACTCCGCCATTTAAATCATGGCTGATGGGCATTTCAACACCACTTCCCTGCACTCTCCCCGTAGCCCTTGATTCCTTTTGATATCAAGAATTTGTCGATCTCTGCCTTGAAGGCATCCAACGTCCCGGCCTCCACTGCTCTCTGCGGCAATGAATTCCACAAGCCCACCACTCTCTGGCTGAAGAAATGTCATTCATTTCAGTTTTAAATTGACCCCCTCTAATTTTAAGGCTGTGCCCATGTGTCCTAGTCTCCCTGCCTAACGGAAACAACTTCCTAGCATCCACCCCTTCTAAGCCATACATTATCTTGTAAGTTTCTATTAGATCTCCCCTCAACATTATAAACTGTAATGAGTACAATCCCAGGATCCTTAACCATTCATCATATGCTAAACCTACTATTCCAGGGATCATCCGTGTGAATCTCCGCTGGACACGCTCCAGGGCTAGTATGTCCTTCCTGAGTTGTGGGGCACAACTCTGGACACTATGGACAATTTAACATGACCAATCCACCTAACCTATGCAGACACAGGGAGAATGTTCAAACTCCACACAGGCAGGGACCCAAAAGTGGAATAGAATGCTCGTGCTAACCATTGAGCCATAATGGGGGTGGTATATTGGTAATGTCACTGTGCTAGTAATCCTAGAAACACAGACTAAAGGTATGGTAATGTGGTTTCATATCCCATTGTGATAGGTCATGGAAATTAAATGACTAAATATGTAATAGAAAACTAGTCTCAATGGTAACTTTGACAACTACCATTGACTGTTGTAAAATCCCATCTGTTTTGCTAACGTTGTTCAGGGAAAGAATTCTACCAACTTTATATTCTCTGGCCAAAATGCCTCCAGACCCTCAGCAATCCATTTGGCAGCAACAACTCAGTTCCAAAACAATTAGGGCCACACACTCCCTCCTTTCCAGCAACACTTGCATTCCACTAAGGAATAGAGATAGTTTTAGAGCTGGTATCAGGAAGTTCCTATTCACACAAAGGTCGATCAAAATGCAAAACATGTAAACTTCCCAAAAGAGCAAAGGAAGCCAATTCTCTGGATTCTTTGAAACAATTAGAGGCTGGAATGGGGAACAGTGGTGAGAGGGTAAAACTAGATGGACTGAGTGTCACAGAAGAATCACTGGATTTTGTTGTTTTGTGCATAAGGAGGCCATTTTTAGATGCCTGTAATAGAAAATTTACAATATTCTGCTCCAACAAGCTAGGAATGGTCTCTCATTGTGAGGGTCGAAACATTATAAGCTTTAAGAAAATATTAAACTAATTTGCATCTTTCATTCTTTATTAATATTTGTGAGTGTGGGTTAGTACTTTACAAAAATTACTTTTGTTTAAGAACTTGCTTAAATTTAGAGGAATTAAACAGAGCTATTTCAGGACAACTTAACTTCAGAACACTAAACTTAAAGGATAGTGCATTATCTGGTTTCTCTCCTATTAGTTAAACTTTCTTTCTACTCACGTTATTTTGTCATTGTCGGCACAGTATTAAACTAAAAAAATTACACAGATCATAGTCAGAACTGGGAACAACATTCTAGTGTAAAAATTCCATTCATTAAAGAATCATTATTCTAAAACCACAGACCAATTCTCTCCATTTCACAAGGATTGCTGCCAGTCTTTCCTTTGTCAGATGATCTCACTGCTGAATTAGCCACAGCTGAATTAATGTCAGAAGCTAGTTACTTCAAAGAAACATTTGAAGACTGTCTGACGAAGATTACAATTGCCCTAAAATTCTCAGTGCTGTCAGAAACAGCAAAAATGTGCTGGGAACGAAAGAAAGGCTGGATAGGCTTGGATTTTTTTCGCCGGTGTCGGGGAGATTGAGAGGTGACCTTATAGAAGTTTACAATATAATAAAGGAAATGGATAGAGCTAATGGTAATTGTCTTTCCCCTAGGATGGGGGGGGGGGCTTCAAGATTAGGGGGTACTTTTTTTAAGAAAGGGGAGAGAGATTTATGAAAGGACATGATTGGTAAATTTTTGACACAGATGATGGTGTGGGTACAATTACAACATTTAAGAGACATTTCGATATGTACATGAATAGGAAGGGATTGGAGAGATGTGGGTCAGGAGTAAGAGGGTGGGGCTTGTGCGGTTTTGGATTATGTTCAGCATGGACTGGTGGGACCAAATGGTCTGTTTCTGTGCTGTATGACTCTATGATTTAAAAAAATGTACGGTTACATGAAAATTTAGCCTCTCAATTTATTTTGTATGCACAGAAATTAATAAAAATAAATATGCTATATTGATGTTTAATTTTACTTGATGAGAAATTGAATATTTAACTAGGCAAAGTGCAGAGTGAATTATCTGTTTTAATTCTGAGTTTATGACAGTGTATTTTTCTTTTGGTAGCATATTGTATGTGAATAGCTTTTATCTGGAATTGTCACCAGCACTTTAATGAAAGTTGCAATCTGTTGAGAATTTCATTACCATGTTAACAATTGTACAAAACGTTGTTTATTTTGTCGCACCCAGGAACTGCCTATTTTCATGATGTTAAATTAACTGCAGAGCCCGTGAATAGAAGAATATCTTAATATTCATCTAACTGTTTGAAAGTAGCAACCGCAGATGCAAACTGGCTTCAAATGTTCCATTCTTCGAAGTGCCTTTCATTTATTCATTTTCTGGCCCATGATTAAGAACACTAATTTCATCTTGTTGCCATCTTTTAGATTGTAAAATCTCCTTCTGCCAAAACAATTTTGTTGTCAGTTTATGACGTTTCCAACATTTATTAGTTGATGAGGATAAGGCCAATCATATTTCATAATAACAAGGAGGGGCTGCCAATGTAACAGTATCTATTATAGGCCTCTTGTTTGCCTCCGAAGCTGATTAAATTGAAACCTCTTGCAAACTGTGAGTTCTACTTAGATGATGGATGGTCATCTTGTAGAATTTGTAATGCTGAGTTAACATGACAACTGCTGACATTCCCAAATCTTTCAAATAACTTTTTTGATACTTGCTTAATTTTTTTTTTTATTTTGGAGATCAGTTAGATGTCACTATGAAAAGCACTAAGCTTTACCCTAGGGCCAAATTATTGTACCCTTTCATTTATACCTAGTTTATCTATTAATAACAGAGTAATGAAATTAACTTGTGTTCCATAATTTAACTTCTGAGTAAAATGTCAGATTAATATTTAAACAAATTTTCACTCACATTGCAGATGTAATACAGAAGTAGATGCCAGGTAATTTCAGAGATGTGTAAGCAGAGAAAGGAATATGATTTAAAAAAAGACACATGTTCTCTGCATAAAAATATGTCAAAGAGTTCCTCAGGGATGTGGCATCTAGTAGGTTATGTAAAGCATTGCTTGAATTAATCAAAGTTGGGGGGATAACAGCAGTGTTGCATTTTCCTTCGTACAGCTGGTAATTTCTACTCAATCCTGCTGGCCTGTTTTGAATTAACTTCATTTAGAATTCAATTTGTTTGACGCTAACTCATCGAAACATTGAATATGTGATGGTGAGGAACTAATTTCTTTGGAACCCTGTCCCTCACCCTTTGCTTTGATACATGGCCTCTTCAATGTAGTATTCTCAACAGTCAGGTGTAGGCTTCTTCCTGGGAGTCCTCCTTGGACAAACTTTATCTGAAAAAGCAAAAGGATAAATAAGATTAATTCATGGTCATTGTCAGGTTAAGAGGGATGAAGACATGTGACATCTGAAGCTGTGGGCAGTACCAGCTTCCGTACATCAAACAATTCTTGAGTTGACTTTTCCCATTTTTTTTCTTTATTCATTCACAGGATGAGGATGTCTCTGGCCAGGCAGCATTTATTGCCCAGAGGGCAGTTAAGAGTCAGCCACATTGCTGTGAGTCTGAAGTCACTTGTAGGCCACGCCAGGTAAGAATGGCAGTTTCGTTCCCTAAACAATATCAGTGAACCAGATGGGTTTTTCCTGACAGTCAACGATGGATTCATGGTCTTCATTAGATCCTTAATCCCAGATATTCATTGAATTCAAATTCGACCCTCTGCCATGGGAAGATTCAAACCCAGGTCAATGACCTTCTGCACACCACTGGGTAAGCGCCACCCTCTTTTCTCTCTGATACCTCATACTCATTCTAATTCTACTCTGGCACCCACCTCCCACCAAACTTCATGGACTATGACTCTCATTATTTCATGAAGCATTTTCAGTCAAAGGCTCTCTCACCCACCACCAAGCAAACTCTTCCTGCTCTAGGCACTTCCCATTTGGGCCCTCCACACCTTTCTGTATCTGCATCAAACATTCCAGACCCTCCCATTCCCCCATCTCATTCAATCCCTCCTTTTCCTTCATTGCAGGAGAAAATGGCCCTCAAGTATCGTGAGAGGACCATATTAGCATCTTTGGATTTGCCATTGACCAAAAACTGAACTGGACCAGCCAAATAAATAAAGCGGCTACAAGACTAGGTCAGAGGCTTGGAATCCTACAGTGAATAACTGAATCCTGACACCCCAACACCTGTCCACCATCCACAGGTTCAAGTCAGGAGTGTGATGGAATACTCCCCACTTGCCTGGACGGCTGCATCTCCAACAAAACTCAAAAAGCTTGACACCATCCAGGACAGTCAATGTGCTTGAATTGGCATCACATCCTCAAGCATCCACTCCCTCCAGCACTGAGCTCAGTAATAGCAGTGTGTACCATAGACAAGATGCATGGCAGAAATTTTCCTAAACTCCCTAGACAATGCCTTCCAAAACCACAACTGATACCATCTAGGAGGAGAAGGACAGCAGATACAGAGGAGCACCACCACATGCACATTCCCCTCCAAGTCACTTAGCATCCTGACTTAGAAATATACTGCCATTCTTTCAGTGTTACCAGGTTGAAATCGTGGAACACCTTCCTAAGAGCATTGTGGGTCAGTCTACAGCTGATGGACTGCAATGTTTCAACAGGGCAGCTCACCACCATCACAAGGGCAATCAAGAGGAAGTGGTACTGCAATGGTAATGTGACTGGACCAGTAATTCTGAACTCCAGGTTAATGCCCAGAGGATATGTGTTGGCATCTGACGATGGCAGATGTGAAATTTGACTTCAGTAATAATCTAGAAGGAAAAGAAATGACAGCCCAATGGAGACTGGTGGAGCCCTGCTTCATTAGTGGTGTTTCGGTACGGTAATCTGCCATCCTTACCAGGTCTGGACTACATGTGACTCCAGAGCCACAACAATGTGGTTGATTCTCAACTGCCCTCTGAATGAGGGATCAGCCTTAAGTGCTGGCCCAGACAGTTATTCCCATATGCCATGAATGAATAAAAAAAATACAAGGAGTGGGGTGGCTTACTCTCCTCTTCACTTTCCTTATGAGAGGCTTCTTGAGCTCATTAGAATTGGGTTAAAACACTAAACAGTTTCAAGTTCCCCCACCCCATTACGGTGTAACTCATTCTCTCCCTTGTCTTCTGCAGGCACCATTGGCATCCAGACACACACCAGCCTCCAGCTCTGAGGAAGAAGTCAAAGACTCTCGTGGAAATCACAGGCTCGTCTGTCTCCCTGAAGTGAGCACTTTATCTCGATTGAGAGCACATTCCGGTGAGCACATCACTGGTATGTGTCTGCAGCTGGCTGAGGAAGGAATGCCCTCAGTTACTGGTATGGACCGCCAAAGGCCCCACTCCTACTCAGCCCCAGATGTGAGAGGCCCCCATGGCATTGGCCATTAATAATGTAGCGCAAATGTACAATCAGACATGGGAGCAGCAGGCAGGTTTGTCAGAGATAGTTGGTAAACTGGATCAGTGTTGGAGGAGTCTACCATTCTCATTTCTGCCATGCTGGCTGTAGCCTGTATGCGTCTGGTTGTCTCCGTGGACAGAATGGCAGCTGCCAAGGAAGCCAGGTGCAGCCAACTCAATGGCTCCCAGTGGAGAGATGGTTATGCAGATATGTACCCTATCATGATAGGAATTGGTACTCTGCATCGTTGTGACAATGATAGACCTTGGCCTCACTCCAGGGACACAAGGTGGTACCAGCAGACATTCAGATGGAGGACAAACACATAGAGACCCTCAAGAAGTATCCTGTTAGGACACTTTCGAGGTGCCAAGTCCAGATACCTCTTTGCAGCCCTGTGGTAATTCAAACTAAGGACATTGAGACCATATTTCACAAGGTTGTTCCCACAAACACCTCCAGTTTCATCCACTCAAACCTTCAAGGCCAATATATTCCACTGTAGAGCAGGCTCCCCACCCGACCCCGGAACTGCACCCAGACATAATAGAAAAGCAAGGATAAAGGAAAAAAACCAAAAGAACTGTGGATGCTGTAAATCAGGAACAAAAACAAACTTTCTGGAAAAGCTCAGCAGGTCTGGCAGCATCTGTGAAGGAAAAAACAGAGTTAATATTTCAGCTGTGGTGACCCTTTCTCAGAACTGATGGTGGCTGGGGAAATGTCAGTTTGTATGTATTTTCTGCATATAAACTGACATTTATAACCCGACATGTTAACTGTGTTTTCTCCTTCACAGATGTGGGGATAAAGGAAGCCTCCTGAAGGCACTAGTGGCATGATGACTCTCATTGGGAATGGAGTATAATTTTTTAAAGATATTATCACTTTAAATGAACACTTTTTTGATCATATGATGATAGAGCTGTGTATGAAGGAGTGCTACTCTTGCCCTATCACCTAATATAGTCTAAATTCTTGTCATTGCTGAATTGTCAAGTGTCAGATGTTATAGAGCCCTCAGATAGTTGTTGGCATTAGCTTTTATTAAACAACAGGAAAAGTGAAGAAAAATACACAAACTAAAAATTTTAGGACTAGCCAGAAGCTACTTGTCTTTCAAGTAGGGACAAACATACAGCCAATGAATTAAAACAAAGTTTTTCTGCCAGAGATAGCAACAACTGCAGATGCTGGAGTCAGAGACAACACAGTGTGGAGCTGGAGAAACTCAACAGGTCTGACAGCATCTGGAGGGAAAGCAGGGTTAATGTTTCAGGTCCAGTGATCCTGCTGAGTTTCTCCGCAATTTCTGTTTTAGTTTTGGATTCCCAGCATCTGAAGTTCTTTCTATTTTTTACAGTCACTGAATGATGGCTTCACCCAACCCTCATCTATAGGAAATGTGTGTCTATTAAGTCCTGTCTGCACCTCACACTGCACTACTGTATCATGCTGAAGGTGATACTCCTCCTGCTCCTCAGAGGATTGCTGCCATTCTTCCACAACTTCAGCCCATCTTTGTCTACTCCTGTTGTGCAGAGTGCAGAATATAAGGATTTACATATTCTTGTTGGACATACTGCAAAGTCCCTCCACTCCCAGACTGATATAAGCATCAGAACATCACTGTCATGGAGCCTATGGTCTGGTGCCAACTCCTTGTTGGAAGAATAGGCTGCATTGTATCCACGCACAGACTCAGTCAGGGGTTTGCAGAATAGAGTTATCACATGGACAGGGAGCCCTGGCCTCCCAGCAGCCATCCCTGAATATGGCCCTTGAAATGAAGCAAGAACTTGAGCGTTCTCAAGGATGTAGGTTGGCATGTTCCAGGGTACTCAGCACTATTGTCTACAATGTGTTATTGATGATTGTAGATGACTTCTACATTGATTAAATGGAATTATTCATGAAGTCAGTTGCCTTATGATAGGGCACTTCCAATGTATCAGGGTATACGGTCCATGAAGCTCTGTATCTGGGCAATGCTGGCTTAGTTGGCAATGACTAATGATTGGGCTGTAACACCAACCTTGTCATGGGGAAATGAGACAAAGCAGTGTGTTCTGACACAAACTGTATTGATAGCAGCTGTGATAAATTTGTGGGTTGAGGATTGAGAGATCCCGCACTGAAATCCAGTGGATACTTGAAGGCAATGAGCGGCACAAAAATTAAGAGCTACTCCCACTTTGACAGACAACAGGACAGAAACAGGGACAACCACTGTTCCCCGACGCTGTGCAGACCCTTCGAGGTCCATGCACAACAGCGACTTCTGGAACTGGAGGTCAAGGTGTCCAAACACTGATTGGTGCGTGTGGACCTTCTCAGGTTTTGGGCAGTGACATGGCCACACAGCTTAGCGAGACCTCTGAGAGCTACCTAACCTTTCAGTTTACAAATCCTGCTCTCTTGGTTCTGGGAGAGTGGGTCAGGACATTCTCCCTCTTCAGCAGCAAGGCACCTCACTCATCTGCAGGAATGAGCATCAAGAATGGTTGATTAAAAACCTCTTCTGTACCCTGAAGGGAACCTCTTCACATGGAACTTGGTGGGTTGCTCTAGTCTTGGGCTTCCTGCTCCCTATCTCTGTGCCTTCAGCCAAGCCAATGATATTCCCTGCTCTGGTTGGCATCAATGGTGGAGGTTATTTCAATGAACCCTTGTGGGAAATATTAGAAACTTAACAGTCCTAAATAATGTGAGCAGTTTGCAGTCACAGGAATGATGGTTTAACATAGCCCTGGATGGAGTGGGACATGGAGGAATGTGACAAAGGAACATTGGATGCCTCTATGTGGACTTTATGCTGACAGCTATAGCACAAGTCATCACACAGAAACAGTGGGAGATTGTGTGGCCTGGTTACTGTAACTATGTCTCCCCCCCAACCCATATTACCTAAGTAAGGCAGCATCCTAACTAACTTTGTGAAATAGCAGGGGAAAGCAGCTCTGTAGCTTCTCAGAGATGACAAGTATTCATTTGTAATGATCAATAACTTGGTCAGGACAATGATATTGAGATGCTGTTGTCAAACTGAGGTGGACCAGACCTGAGACTCCTGCTGATGAAGGAGCAGCGCCCTGAAAGCTTGTGATTTCAAATAAATCTGTTGGACTATAACCTGGCGTTGTGTGCCCTCTGAGCATGGCTAGAGTTACAAGTGGCCAGGGTTTGTGATCTGTGTAGTTGGTCAATGTGGAAGGTGCACCTGCAGAAGACGTCTTTAAACTTGAATCTGAGATTGCTTGCTCAGTGCAAGTTGCCTTTGAAGAGCCTCACATTGCTCACAGGTGGAGCCCACACCTGCAGACAAAACCAACTCACCCCATCCACTTTGGATTTGATGACAGCCATTTCCCATTTGCTTTGTGCGATTGAGAATTGTGTGAGATGGAAAGCTTCAGATCATGCTCAAAATGGAGTGAGTTACAGGGCCCTCCTGGTGATCTAGGTGTCCAGTGCTAGGAGCCAAAATCATTGATGATCCCTCTTCCTGAATTACCCTCCCATGCTGTATAATCTCCCACCTGATATGTAGAGTTGCTTCCCTTCATGGTGAATGCCCTTCTGGATCCCAGCATGTTGCCCCTTAATCAAATTCCCCCAACACAGCACAGGTTCCCGATAACCCTTGCCACTTAATCTTTAGGAGCACAAGTCCTCTGTGCTGACTGTGGCCCATCCCACTGAAGGACTTGGGGCAAGACATCCCCAACTAAAGAAGAGTCAGACCCCTGACTGACCTATCTGTAGCTCCCCGAATGATGTATCAGTAATCCCTGGACTGACTGGACCTGACCTGCAGGATTGACCGTGTCCAGACCCCAGAGTGTAATGCGATGAATTCCTAACCCTTTGGAGAGAGATTCCATGATACCCATGACTGACAATGGTTGTATCTCTCTGACTGACCAGTGCCATGACTGCTGACCTTAGAATTTCAAACCCGGCAATTTCGTTGAGGAATATGCAGTGTGATGGCTGTGTAAACGTATGCTTTAAGTGTGTGATGGTGTAGCTTGGTAATCTCCAATAACAAGTCCAGCACCTTGACTGTTCAGTGTTGGCAAACGTTGACAATCTGCCTGGCTTTCTGACTAAACTTAAAAAAAATGAGAATACTATGAGGTTCTGAATAAAGTAGGAATGTGCTAAAAAGCCAGGAAAGGTATAGCAGGGATACTGTGAGCATACAAACAAACACAAAGAGAATGAATGCCAAGAGATCAAGAAACCAGAATGTATCCTGTTGCAAGGCTCGGGCAGGGTGCCTGTGTCTGTATGCAAAATGACCTGGTTGCAGCATTGCAATGGAAGGGGTTGTTGAGTGAAAATGCAATTGTGAAGGGCTGCACTGTACACTGAGTTTGCCTGAGATGGGCCATGATGATGTGGTGAGACTGGTACATGTCCCCAATGCCAACCTCTGTGAATGGAGAGTGCAGGCTACCAGTGCCCATCGAGCGTGCCCGAGAATTTGGGGAAGAGAGATGACTGGAGAAGATAGCAGTGAGCACCAGCTCCTAATGGTTTTCAACTTGGGGAATGGTACCTTGGAACGCAGCAAGCTGCATCTAAATGAGATAAGATTACATGTTAGTGAGATGTGATTGTGTGCAGGTGGGTGAGATTCTCAGCCCGATGTTAAAATCCTTAGGGAAAAAATTCTGACTATTTTTCTCTCTATCTTGAGAATCATTATTGTTCTCGCCATATGTTTCCATCTCCCTCACCTTTGTTCATATGGTTCAGAGGCTGGGTCAGCCACACAGCAAAGTATATTCAGAAACTCTCCCACTGAAATTACAAGTTAATTTAAAGTTATTTAAGACCTACTTTGCCTAATATCTCAACGCATATATTAGAAAGCCCCACAAACCAAACTCTTAGTTTTAAGTAAAAATGGAAAGTGCTGCAAAAATTCTGCAGATCTAGTGGCATCTGTAGAGAGAGAAATGTTTCAACTTCAAATGACTCGCGAGTACTCGACGAATACTGAAGAAGAGTCATAGTAGTCTTGAGAAATTAACTCAGCTTCTCTCTCCACAGATAATCCAGATTTGCCAGGTTTCTCCAACATTTTGTGTTTTTATTTGAGATCTCCAGCATCCACAGTATTTTGTTTTCAATTCGATTTTAAATTCTGCTTTAATTTTAATAAGAACACGTTTCTCAAATTCCATGGAGTCACCGCATCTCTGTCTAACATGACGTTCTCCTTAATGACGCCAGTGAAATATTTCCAGCAGCGGGAGAGAATGCTGTAACATTTGGGTCATCCAGTTGTTCTTTCAAACCCTGACCATCCGGCCTGCTTAGTTTTAGCTTTATATATTCTCATCTGCAAGGGCACAAATTCAGCCACAATGACAGAGCTGGAAACTCCTTATCTAGTAGCTCACACTAAACTCCGTACAGTCTCCACATTTCAGAGTTTGGAGCAGTGAGTCGTGCACTGTTTCTGACTCTGGAAAACCGAAGTTGGGAGAAAGTGCCTCAGACAGTCAGAGTTTTATTCCTGAAAGTATGGGGTATTAATGGGAATTGGGCCTATGCCGTTAGAATGGTTTCAGGGTTAACCACAGTGGCTGCTGGGTGCAGAGGTAGACCAAGAGAAACATGGTCCTCAGTGATAGGAGACTTTATAAGAAAGCTGTTAAACAAAAGAGACCCAGCACCCATCACATCCTCTCACCTCCTCCCCTACCTCCCCATATTCCCTATGTTTTATATCAATGTCAACTCACGCCACCTCATGACTCCCCCCACCCAATATTCCATGGCCCTTCAGTCTTTCTATAAACACTTACATTGTTGCTGTCCAGCCCTGTTTAATGGTATTCTTTTCTTCAGGTCCTTTATGTCAAAATATGAGTAGTTGAGATATATCTTCCCTCATTATTTCTATCTCTTGTAATGGTGCATACTATCTTAGAAACATGACCCATTTTATCAGGGGCCTTTTCATATGACCCTCCCTTTTATAATATCTCAACATCTTCCAAATTAAATACCCTCTTGGATGAATTTAAAAGCTTTTGTGTAAGAGTTTCAGGACCCTGGTCTAACCTTGCAATTATGTCATGGAGATGATCTTCACTGGCATAAATAAGACAATATGGGTGGAATTAAATAGGAAAGAGAAAATAGAAATGAACTAGGCCGCAGCCTGAAGGACAGCCATGTGAATGTTAGAGACATGTGCAGAGAAACATGTGCAATTGACTGACTAACATTAGACGGTTAGAGTTGATGGAATAGTGTTACAATAACAACAGTAAAATTAGGGGTTGATATACCTCTGAATGCTACTTCTTGTCGTATGTTGTCTTAATATATAATAGAAATCGTGATAAAGAAGCTCAAGTCCAAAGACAATTCTTGACCAGTCTGCCCTGAACACACACTCATCGATGTGGATATAAAGCACATGACAAAAAAATGGTGGTCATGATGGAGTCTATCGTCTAAAAAAAAATCATGGCAGTAGACATGATCAAGAAACAGTCCAGAAATAGTTTGGAGAACAGAACCACTCCTAAAATCAGTATATTTCTACCAGAAAAGCATGAGCCAGGAGTGAAAAGTATCAGCAAAGCTGAACAGCTGCTGTGAAGCAAAAAAAACCCTCTGAACTGAAATCTTCTGCATCGAAATCAACTGTAGGTCTGGTTAAAGCTTTTCAAAACTATTAATAGGGATAACAAGCACGGCTTTGAGAGCATTAAAAGCTCGCTAGCAGCCAAGGGAATAAATCCTGTTCATGTACCCAATAAAAGATGCCAACCACAGGGCACTGAAAGCAAATTTAATCCCTTAGAGGAAAGAAACAGGAAGTTTCATTTCTATCCAAAAAAACTAGGATGGGTAAAGAATTAAGACTTCTAACTGTGATTTAGTTATATCTAAATTATTACTTGACAAAGCTGACAACAAGCAATGTAAGAAAATTCTTCAGAGACAGGTAAATCCATGCAAAAATTTGGGAATAAAAATCATTTATTGGAATTCAAAGCTTCAGAGTCCTAACAGCGCAGTTAGTTACATTTTTCTTATTGCAGCGAGAAATGCAAATTTTATTCAGGGCTGAAGGCATTTTATCAATTTTAATTGCTTAACAAGACCAAATCGAAGGTGAAGAAAAAGACCATGAATCTGATCATGTGGTGTCAAATTCGATGTGAAAGTACCTTAGGTGCAGAAAAAATCGGCACGAGCGACATCTCAGCAGCCATCTTTCATACAGTCAATATATCACTGAAGCTTATTGATTGATGCCATTTTGGGAAAGTTTCTACCCACAGATCTTTTACACATCCTTCAGCCAGCCTGGAGAAGGGATATCTTCCTTCGTCTCTACGAAGACACCATATTGGTAAAGGAAAACCAGACTTTACATTGAAAACAGCATTTAGAACAGAGAAAAACTTCACTACCATGAGGATTTCACACCTAATGTGAATTTTCATGGTTGTTGTACCAGCAAAACTGAAAGCTGTTGAAGTTTCTTTCGTTCTGCAGTTTTATAGGTACAACAACCATGAAAATTCACAAATAGTGTGAAATCCTCATGCTACAGTATCTAGACTCAAGTGTGGTTACCAAAACCACATGCTAGCGAAGACAAAACTGTCCAGCCTCACACAAACAATTGTGGGAAAAGACGCCACTTCTCAGTATGTGTTACAGGCTAAGGAACACAAGCCAAATGGTTTCCTAGATGACATGTATATGTTTGGCTTGGAAAGTGAAGATCAGGTCTTTACTGCAATGGGGCAACTTTCTTTAAAAAGATGAACAACAATCTACAGAGGAATATCATCATTCTAATCTCAAAGAATTACCACTATTATTGATTCAGATGCGAAGCATGAAGAGAGAACAAACCAATTTCCTTATACCTTCCTAGAATTATTTCAGCACAAGACCTTCAGAAAGTACTGCTGATTTGTTGGAAGCCAGCAGAACAAAGAAGGCTCATCAACTTGACCAAAGGTATTTCTTTACTACACCAAGACACAACCAATTGACACAGATGAATAAAGTCAACGTCTTGGGGCAAAAAGGCAGAGATTTTAAAAAATGTACAGTAAATGTTATAAAAAGAAATAATCTAGGTAGCTCATTCAATAATGTATGTAAACATTTATCAATGTTCATGACAGAGGAAGAAAGCTTGGGGAGTAATGCTGTGTAAGGATCCCACAGCAATGTTATGAAGATGTCGTGAAGCTGCACTTCACTGGGTATAAATAGCAGTGTGGGTAGGGTTGAAAATGGGAGAGAAACATAATGAGAGCAAGACATAAGAATTTTGGTCATGTGAGCGTTAAAAACATGCTCAGTGAAATGAGTACTGAATGCAAATTAGGCAGTAGAGTTAATGGAATGGTTTTGTAATAATGTAACAGTAAGATAGAGTCTGATATATCTCTGGAAAACAAGCATTCATCTGAATATATTATAAACTATGATACAACGAAATCCCAACCTGAACACAGTTCTCTACCCTGTCTTCTCAACCAGTCTATATGGAAAGATTGGGGGAGGTGATGTCCTAGTGGTGTTATTGTTTGACTATTAATCCAGAAATTCAGTTAATGTCCTGGGAACCCAAGTTCAAATCCTGCTGTGGCAGATGGTGGAAGCTGGATTCAATATATGTAAAAAAAGTCTGGAATTAAGAATCTACTGATGACTAAGAAACGATTATTGATTGTCGGAAAACTCCATTCGTAACTCCTCAGATACTGAAGCAGTCCATGTCCAAATGCAACAAGATGTGGTCAAAATCCAGGCTTGGGCTGGTCAAGTATCAAGTAAGATCATGCCACATAAATACCATGACCATCACCAGTAAGAGACAATTTAACCACTGCCCATTATCATTCAATGGCGTTACCATCACTGAATCCCCCACTATCAACATTCTGGGGGTTACCAATGACCAGAAACTCAACTGAACTCACCACATAAACAGTGGTTACGGAGTAGGCCAGAAGCTGGGAATATTGCGGCAAGTAACTCACCTCCTGACTCCTCAAAGCCCATCCATCACCTACAAGGCACAAGTCAGGAGTGTGACGGAGTACTCCCCACTTGCCTGGATGGGTGCAGTACTCATTCAGTACTCAGCCCCAACAACATTCAAGAAGCTTGACGCCATCAGGACAAAGCAGCCGCTTGGCAGGTATTGCATCCACAAGCATCCACTCCCTCCACCACCAACACTCAGTAGCAGCAGTGTGTAATATCTACAGTTCACCAAGGATCCTTCAACAGCATCTTCCAAACCCAGGACCGCTTCCATCTTGAAAGACAGGGCAGCGGATACATTGGCAACACTATCTTCAATTTCCCTCCAAGCCAATCACCATCCTCACTGAGAAATATATTGCCCTTCCTTCACTGTTGCTTGGTCAAACTCTGGAATTCCCACCCTGCGGGCATTGTGGGTCAGTCTACAACATGTGGACTGCAGCGGCTCAAGAAGGCAGCTCACCACCACCTTCTCAAGGGCAACTAGGGACGGCAATAAATGCTGGCCCAGCAAGCAATTTTCATGTTCCACAAATGAATAAAAAAAAGTGGACATAAAACCACACGATAAAGAAAAGTTGCCTTAGCATTCTAATTTTTCTGAGACCTCAGCCTCAATGAAAGACAATTGGCCTGCATATAAAACATGCAAATGTGCAAAACATAGAAGAAATTTTAATAACTTCCAGAGCAGGAGCACCATCATCTAACAGAGAAAGCCATTGGAATTTCACCTGTATGCTATTTGATCTATAAATTATTTACATGAACTACCCTTGTCAAGGTGATTGTTGACTTGCGATCTATCTGGTCAGGTAAACTTTTGTGTAGCATTTCAACGATCACTACACCACGCCAGCATCTGAGCTGAGGCTGTGAGTAAATTTGAAGGGGCATATCCTCACCACTTTCTGCAGCAGCTCTTCTGCTCGGATAGAAGATTGTAGGACGGGATAAGGCGGAAGGATGTGATGCAGTGAAAGGAGTTGGAGAGGGAAAGCAGGAGTTGCATGTTCACAGCACTTTAGTTTCCACTTGACATCACATGTCAACCTGTGGGTGAGGAGGGATTGGAAAAGGAACACCAGGCTGTCGCTTGGCATCACCCTAAACAGCATCTGCTGCAATGGCTCCTTTGTCCCATAGCGCCAGGGCATGGGACCATAGAAGCTATCCCACTCCAGACTTCTTGGGTAATAGATAGGAGGGAGGGCATATTGTCAGCCATTATGTGGCACTGTACTTGGATGATGAGTTTCCACAAGCTGGAGAGTGGTGGAGTGATGCAGTGGTGCAGACAGGATGAGGTGGGCAGGATGCTGAATATTGAATGTTGGGCATGTGTTCTGAGTGACAACAGGTGATGCTGGGTGATTGAAGAATGTGCGGCACATTGAGCAGAATGGGAGTCTGTTGGTGTGGTAAGCCTGAGACGCATTGATCACCCTGTGTGAGTCCATTGTGTTTATTTCTTGCATTTTTGCCATGTCTGTCAATATTTATATCCCAAGTGACGTGGTCCCCTATCCTTTTCAGCCTCACTCTCAAAGGCTTCTCTCCGACATGGGAAAAAATACATCCCTCACGGACTCACTCATAGACCAGGGCTTCCAGAGGAGACTTACTGAAGCACAGGAGCCCTCTCCCTTATCATTGATTAATCCTTCTAATGTGTGAAATCTGATTTTTCTGCGAGGTATGATTGCAGATGTGCAGCTACCTTCAAAATTCATTCGTGGGATATGGGCACCTTTGCCTAGGCCAGCATTTATTGCCCATCCCTAATTGCCCAGAGGGCAATTAAAAGACAACCGCATTGCTATGGGTGTGGAGTCACATGTAGATGGGACCAGGTAAGTATGGCAGATTTCTTTTCCTGTAGGGTATTAATCGAACCAATGGGGTTTTATACCATGCTGTTCAGGAGATGAGCGTTTTACTCCAGACTTTTACTGAATTCAAATTTCACCATCTGTATTGGTAAGATTTGAACCCATGTCCCCACTGAAGCACAGGAGCCCTCTTCCTTATCATTGATTAATCCTTCTAATGTGTGAAATCATTCCAGATTACTATTTGACTAACACCGCCAGCTCTCTTCTCCTTTAACAGGCTGTGATTCTTTAAGTGGAGCTGTCTACATTACATGATTGATGAGCAACACTGCCACAGCCTTCTACAGCATGCAATCGCTACAAACAGCATGGAAATCAGGGAGTGGCAGACCACACATCTGGTGCAGAAATTAAAACTGCACTGTACTTCCTTTGATTTGCATGGGCTCCGGCTAGTTGTGAATTGCGACTCTGGGGCAAATAAATCAGCTTAGACCAGTTTTCCAGCCCTCCGGCAGCCATTTCCAAATTCGCAAGTGAGTTAACAATTTCTTGTCCCTTCTACTTTTGCAACAAAAGCCTCAAATGGCTGGTATTTGTTTGACTTCATTGTTTTTCTAGCCCAGCAAGTGGGTCATTGCTTACATTTTCCTCTAAACAGTCCTCAGCTCCTAACTACTCTGCAGTAGAACTCACACAAAAATGTGTCCTTGTTTAAAACACGGTTATTTCTCCAATGGGTTAATTATTATCCAGTTTAAAAGTCGTCATCATCTTAAGCATTTTTGGGCAGGAACATCTGTGTCTAATCATTAGTTGCCACCTCAATAATGTACACTGATTGTAAATCTCAGGATTTTGTATGATAGGAGACAAAACCTTCAAGAGTCCATTCTGAAAATAGTATCACAAACAAAATGCTTTCACACGAAAGGCAACGTTGAGGCTTAACAGATCTCAATAATCTCTGATCAATAACTTAATAAATGCTAGTTTAAATTTCAGAGTTGCATAGCAACCAAAACATAAACTCTGTTCACTGTAAACACTGCAGCTTTCCATATTTAAGATGTACAGACTAGATTTGTGGATTTAGATCCTTGTGGCTCTCTGATACTCTTTTTCTGCAACTGGCTGTCACTATTCTAGGAATTCTAGCCCCATAAAAGCTACTGCCGTTAGCACGCAGGAAATTTTGATTTCCCCTTGTAGCAAGAACTGGGATGAACTGGGGAAGAACAGTGCTTGTAGGAAGCAGTCAGCAACATCAAAAAAAGCTTTCCCCTCATAGTTTGCAGCCACTACTGCAAGTGGCAGTGAATTCATGGTCTTATCTGCAGATTGCATTATGCTAGGTCCATACCTGAGTGTGTGGGAGTAAATGTGCTACAGATGACATCTGCAAACAAGGAGGAAAGGATTAAATAAGAAATTAGTTTAACACAAGCCCTAACTTTTCCTCAAGCAGAAGCACCGTACAGTAGATTTAAAGTTGTGACATCATTTTCAGAAAGGTAATTAATTTCATATCTTCACCAAATCCTAAGATCTTTATCTAATCTTTGCCAGGCTCAACAAAACTTAACAAAATCTCTAAATATTAACTTAACTGCCAGCCCTTGTCCTGGTCATTTGTTGTCGGCGGGTATTAAATATTCAAACACTAAACCTGTAGGGTGGTCTGGTCTCAGCCACACCCTGGAGGACAAAATGTCCATTTATGGCCATTAGCATCTCATAGAGCCATACTCATGGAATTATACAGAATGGAAACAGACCCTTTGGTCCAAATTGTCCATGCTGACCAGAATCCCAAATTAATCCAGTCCCATTTGCTAGCATTTGGTCCATATCCCTCTAAACCCTTCCTATTCATGCACCCATCCAGGTGCCTTTTAAATGTTGTAATTGTACCAGCCTCCACCACTTTCCTTTGGCAGCTCATTCCATACACATACCACCCTCTGGATGAAAAAAGTGACCCTTAGGTCCCTTTTAAATCTTTCCCCTCTCACCTTAAACCTACACCTTCTAGTATTGGACACCCTTACCCTGGGGAAAAGACTTTGGCCACTTACTCTATCCAGGCCCCTTAGGATTTTATAAACCTCTAGAAGGTCATCCTTCAGCCTTTGATGTTCAAGGAAAAAAAACCCCAGCCTATTCAGCCTCTCCTTATAGCTCAACCTTCCAACCCCAGAAACTTACTTGTAAATCATTTCTGCACCCTTTCAGGTTTCTCAACATCTTTCCCATAGCAGGGAGACCAGAACTGAATGCAGTATCCCAAAAATGTCCTGCACAGCCACAGCATGACCTCCCAAGTCTTATACTCAGTGCACTGACCAATGAAGGCAAGCATACCAAAAGTCTTCCTCCTCATCCTGTCAATCTGCAACTCCACCTGCAAGGAGCTATGCTAAAGAATATAGTCACGTATTTCTGAAAAGACATTCCCTCATGTCAGAATAAAGCTCCTGTAGTCAATACTCTCATCTTGCAAATCACTGTAAACCTGACCTCTTAATACTAACCTACCTGAAAAGCTAGCAAAAAACTCAAACCTCTACTCACACCAACTTATCCTTAAGTGCTAATGTGGTCTCTAATCTAACGTCAAATGCTAATCTACTCCAAGACATAAATCTACACTCAAATCAAACTCACCTACAAACAAATTGCCAATAACCTATTTCTGTACAATCTATACAATGACTATTTTTAAGACTGAAAGGCCAAACCACCAGAAAATACTAAGCACTCATTAAGTATCAAATTATCCTTAAATACAAATCTATTCTCAATTTACAACCTATTCTGAAACACTAACAAGCCTTCAAGCATTTATTAAATCCTTAGACGATTGTTTAAAAAAGTATTAATTTCAGCTTCATTTGTTTGTTTTTTTTTCATCACAGGGTATAATATTTACAGATAATTAAAATCTGATTCAGCCGCATAAGAATTGAAACTTAACTCAGTCAAATGCAGGTGGAAAGCAGTCTAGTGCTAATTCCCTGATCAAACAGTTTGAACAGGCTTGGGGACCGCTTTGTGGAAAACCTACACACGGTTCGTGACAAATGACTGCACCTCCCAGTCACAAACCATTTCGACTCCCCCTCCCACTCCCACTCCTTGGACGACATGTCCATCCTGGGCCTCCTGCAGTACCATAACGTTGCCACCTGAAGATTGTAGGAACAGCGCGACACATTTTGCTTGGGAACCCTGCAGCCAAATAGTATCAATGTGGACTTCACAAGCTTCAAAATCTCCCCTCCCCCGGCCACTTCCCAAAACCAGCCCAGCTCATACCTGCCTCCCTAACCTGTCCTTCCTCCCACCTATCCACTCCTCTGACTTAAGCCCCACCCCCATCTCCTACCTACCAGCCTCATCCTGCCTCCTTGACCTGTCCATCCTCCCTCGACTATACCCTCCCTAACACCCCACCTACACTCACCTTTACTGGCTCCATTCCCACCTCTTTGACCTGTCTGTCTCCTCTCCACCTATTTTCTCCTCTATCCATCTTCAATCTGCCTCCTCCCTCTCCCTATTTATTTCAGAATCCCCTTCCCCTCCCTCATTTCTGAAGAAAGGTTTCGACCCGAAACGTTAGCCTTCCTGCTCCTCTGATGCTGCTTGGCCTGCTGTGTTCATCCAACTCTACACCTTGTTATCACAGATTCTCCAGCATCGGCAGTCCCCATTATCTCTTGAACAGGTAGATAATGATCATCTCCTGACCATTTATAATTTTTTGATTATCATCTACAGATCTCAAAGCATTATTTTAACTTCTTACCATGGGATGAGAGAGGGCTTGAACTACTGACAGGATCTGCAAACAAAGAGCAAATGATTAAATTTAATACCTACAGTGAATTAATATGACTTAAAGGGAAGTTTCCAGTTCCTATGCAATGGAAGATCTAAAGAACGTAGTCCTGAGTTACCAGTCTAATTTCAATTACAGCTGTGGTCTTTTCTGAGATACTTATTTAAAATCTTCATCAACTCATGAATAGTCTAGCCTGTAAACAGCAACTTTCCTTAATGTCCCTTAATTGAGAGCAATCAGAAGTGATATACTTTGCGAGGAACATAGAAAAACAGTTTACAATAGATGGTATAATGAAGAGTTGTACAGATATAGTAGAAAGACATTGATCCATTTTGCAAAATTCTTTAAAGATGCCAGCAGGTCGATAAGAGGGCTTAGAAATTGTGATTTAGGATAATAAAGAGATACAGAACATTAAAATAAATCACACTAGAATGGTAAAAATCTCTTGCATAGTTTCAGTTGGGAGTATCACAGACTCCAGGAAAGGAGTGTAATCTAAGGATTTTGAAAGGATGCAAAGCCAATTTATGAGATGTTATCATGGATGAAGGATTTCAGTTGTGCTGAGCATTTTTCTTATGGCTAACCCAGCAGCTATAGGGCAATTTTTAGCATGGTTAATCCACCCAACCTGCACATTTTTGGTCACTGGGAGGAAACCAGAGTGCCCGAAGGTAACCCACACAGACACAGGGCGAATGTGCAAACTCCACACAGACAGTCACCCGAGGGTGGAATCAAATCCAGGTCCCTGGCAGTGTTTTGGCAGCAGTGCTAACCACTGAGCCACTGTGCTGCCCATTTTTTTAGTGAACAGAGGCAGAATCTGACATACAAATGTACATTCAGAAACAGGCAAGCTGAGAATTGACAGGATCAGTCCAAGTAGAGCTTAAGCATGTTCAAGCTAGTTGCGCTGAATAATCAGCCCTAAATTATTTTACGATGCCAGCTTTTGGTTATTATCCACAGGCTTGCAGCTTTGTGCTAAATCCTTACCTTGCCTTGTGCCAGTGGCCGAGCTGCTGACGGGATCTGCAAACAAGGACGAAATAACAAAAGTTGAGTAGCTACAGTGAGCTGACTCAAGCTATAAAGGCAAGTTCTAGTCCCTGTGTCAAATACAATGGATTTGCTGCAATTGTATTCTTAATTTACATGCCAGATTTAAAGTGTAACTATCATCATCCTCTAAAACTTTACGAGTCAAATCCTCACTGAGCCACAGACTATTACGTAACCCTCAAACATTTTTGTTTAGCTGTCGATCCGTAATTATAATTGCTCTGCTAATCCTGAAACTCTCGCCTATAAGTCATTGCCTTAAACATCAGCTATTCTTCAAACATTGTAAAGGTGTTATAGTCCTCCTGGACTATAGCGCTCATCTCTTGCTAGGCAGAGATAACTGGTGGTGGTTTAACCTGAAGGTCACCATAGCTCAGGCAAGGGGAGAAGTTGAAAAGGAGAGTCCTTCATGGTAACCTCAGCTGGCATGAGAACTAACACTTATACTGTTAGTACTTTTCCACATTTAAAGCCAGCTGACCAGCCAACTGGGCTAACTATAACATCCTTTTGAAGAGCTCTCTGGCCTGACAACTAAGTAAAAAATGTGCCTGTTCCTATCTTCAGAGGCACAGGGAGCTGTGATTTGTGAACTGCCCATGTTCAGTCCTGTTGAGGATGACTGCATCCAAACTGCTTTCTCATTCGCCTGAGTGTAACATTGACCCCGTTGTGATGATCCTCCCTGCTCCCATAACTCTCAGCAGCAGCCTGGCTAATATATACTGCAGTTATCCTCTAATTCTTAAAGGCAATATGCCTGTCTCAAAGGGGAGTACAATGAAAATACTGCCGTTTGATGGAATCATAATAGGTTACAAGGAGTGGTAGGGAGGGAAAGTTGAGCAAAAATAGAGCCAGGGGAACGAGAAGACTGCTAGATGCATACATCTGCCAAGAATGCCATTGGCCTTATTGATGGTGGGCAGCAAGAGGAGAGAGTAGTGCAGACAGGAGGGTATGTGATTCTCAGGGAATACCCTCTGAATGGAATGGATGTAGACTGGCCGGGGACATCAATTGCTAGAGACAGGCTGCAGCAAGCTCGCTGATCTCATGGAGTGGTCAAGGGCAGTGACTGTATCTTCACATACCATCCCGTACTGACCAACCCCTCCTGCTGCTTAACACAGCACAGCTTATGATTCACCCCTCCGCAGGCCTTGGCAAGGGTGATTCTGGGATTTCCAGCAGTCACGTATTCAGACTCACCATGAATGAGTGTGAAGGAAAGCGGCAGAACGGGAGGACTGGGGGTGAGATGCATAGTGGGAGAGCCACGGTCACATCATCAGCAAATTTGCATTTCATTATCAAAAAGCAAGATTATTTCAGTATGGGTTCATCTGTTTTGATAAGATCAGGGCAGACTTTGATGTTTTTCTTTAAAAGGAATTTATTTACTTTATATACAAGAGGATCACTGCAGCAGTCTCCCACCGTTTATCTCACCCCCAATCATCCCCTTCTGCCCTGTCCCTTCAACCACTCACCTTTAAGTAGTTTTGGGGTGTTGACTGTCTCAGTCTCATAGAGCAGTTAATCTCGGTGAAAGTGAGTTTGGAAGGCACAGCACACTCTTTAACTTAATCAATCTGCTGTTTTATTCTCAAAAGCATCAAGTATCAAAACATCAAGTATCAAAGATATCCAAATATCAAATTATTCCCAAATACAAATTGTAAATGGTCAGATGAAACCACACAAGTCATGCTTCTGCTAACCTAATACTGCACTTAAGTTGAAACGCATTACTTAGGAATGTGTAGCTGGCCAAATTTCAGTCACTTCCCTTCCTCCCCATTCCTGCTTCCCTTTCCCTCTTCCCTCCCTTTCCTCTCCCTTTCCCCTCTCTCCCTTCCTTCCTCCTTATCCCTCCCTTTCCTTTCCCCACGCTCCCTTCCTTCCTTCCTCCCTCCCTTTCTTCCTCCCTTTAATGGCTTGCCATTGCATTGTTTCTCTCTGTAAGTTATGATAGAGCAGTCACATGACACTGGGTTTTACTAGAGACAAAAAGAACTGCAGATGCTGGAATCCAAGGCAGACAGATGGGAGGCTAGAAGAACAAAGCAAGACAAGCAGCATCTGGAGGAAAGGAACAGCCAACGTTTCAGATATTACCCCAAAATGTTAACTGCTCCTTTCCTCTCGATTCTGCCTGGTCTGCTGTGTTCTTCCAGCCTCCTGTTTGTCCACACTGGGTTTTAGCCCTGATTTGGTTTTCATCCAATCAGAGACATCTACATCGTGTTGCTAAGTGCTGATTCTTCCAATTAGGGACCAGAACTGCTTCCCTTCTCCTCGATTGGTCTGAGCAGGAGCCATTGTGGACGTGACTGTAGCATGCCTACTTGTTCAGCTTGAGCAACTCTGTCCCTCCGTTTGAGCTTTAACTCTTTCTAGCCCTGCCCAATACCAGTTGTTAGAAATAGATTTTAATCAGAAGGTTCATGGCAAGTGAAAAAGTTTATGCATTCATTCACCTCCAAGTAGGTTTGGGGTTGTTAGGAATAGTTTTTAACCAGAAGACTCATGGCTAGTACAATAATAGCGAATTGAAAGAACAAGGGTCCAATTCTGGAAAGATTAGAAGATTGGATAGAATATGAAGGAAAATAAAGAATGAATTAAAGATTAATAAGAAGGTACACAAATTTATTAGACAGCTAGTGAAAAATATTAAAATGAATTTCTACACTGCCACTTTCTCATTACAGACAGACAACTTGTGGTGCTTTAACCTGACGGTCGCCACACATCAGGCAAGGGGAGAGTTTGAGAAGGAGAGTCCTTTACAGCAATCTCAGCTACAGTGGGAATTGAACCACACTGCTGGCACTGCTGTCCATCACAAGCCATCCATCCAAACAACTGAGCTAAAAAAGGAATGAATGAGCAAAGTCCTGGACAGGGTGAATCTGGGAATTAATAAAGGCAATGAAAGATGAGAAAAGCATCTGCTTCCACTGTAGAGCATGTAATTAACATTCCAGAAGTAATTGTAACAGGGACGAAGGAACTTAATACAATTACACCCCCAGGCAGTGTTCTGAGGTAAATATTAGAACTGAAGACTGACAAACCCCAGGTATTAGAGATAATAGGAACTGCAGATGCTGGAGAATCCGAGATAACAAAGTTTGGAGCTGGATGAACACAACAGGCCCAGCAGCATCTTAGGAGCACAAAAGCTGATGCTTCGGGCCTAGACCCTTCATCAGAAGGGTCTAGACTCGAAATGTCAGCTTTTGTGCTCCTAAGATGCTGCTTGGCCTACTGCATTCATCCAACTGCACACTTTGTTATCTAAGCCCCAGGTATTGATGTAATTCACCCTAAGACCTTAAAAGAAGTGAATTCAAATTTTTTCTATTCATTTGTAGGATGTGGGCATGATGGCTGGCCACCTTATCTTGTCCATCCCTAGTTGCCATTGAGAAGGTGGTGGTGGTGAGCTGCCTTCTTGAACCACAGCAGTCCACCTCCTGTGGGTTGACCCATAATGCTATTTGGGAGGGAATTCCAGGATTTTGATGAAGCAACAGTGGAGGAATGGTGATATATTTCCAAGTCACAATGATGAATGACATGAAGGGGAACTTGGAGGTGCTGGTGGTCTCATATGTCTGCTGCCCTTGTCCCTCTAGATGGAAGTGGTCATGGGTTTGGAAGGTGCTGTCTGAGGATATTTGGTGAATTTCTGCAGCGCATCTTGTAGATAGCACAAACTGCTGCTACAGAGCGTTGATGATGGAGAGAGTAGATGCTTGTGGATGTAGTGCCAATCAGGTGCGCTGCTTTGTCTTGGATGGTGTCAAGCTTCTTGAGTGTTGTTGGGGCTGTACTCATCCAGGCAAGTGGGGAAATTCCATCACACTCCTGACTTGTGCTTTGTAGATAGCAGAAAGGCTGTGAGGAGTTAGGAGGTGAATTACTCGCCACAGTATTCCCAGCTTCTGGCCTGCTCTTGTAGCCACTCTGTTAATATGATGAGTCCAGTTGAGCTTCTGGTCAATGGTAATCCCCAGGATGTTGATACTGGTGGATTCAGTGATGGTAACACCATTGAATGTCAAGGGACAGTGGTTAGATTGTCTCTTATTGGTGATGGTCATAGCTTGGCATTTGTGTGGTGCAATTGTCACATAATTGAGACTGTTGATGCATTGGCTTTAACTTGCCAAAAGCTCTTAAATTCTGGAAAGGTCCCATCAGTTTGGAAAATAGTGGATGTGACTCCTCTGCTTAAGAAGATCGGAAACAGCATGAGCAAAAGTAAGGCCCTGTTAGCTTAAGATCTTCCACAGAGAAAGTGCTGGACTCTATTATCGAGAATATAGCATGGCACTTCAAAAATCTCAATGCAATCAAGCAGAGATAATGTGGTTTGGAGAAAGGGATAGCATTGGAGTAAATTTCTGGAGAGACTGGTTGGCAGCCTGCTCACACTTCCCCCATCCCTACAGAATGAAAATTGTATGTAAACCATCCATTCATTGGAAGCCAACCCTGGTGCTGTAGGGCACTAAACTGTCTAAAACATTCCCCGTCCCTCAGTGGGAGAAATTCCTGCCCTCAGGAGTTGCCCAGCTAATTCACCCACTAGTGCCATGAGCTCCATGCTTCTATAAACCTCCTTGTAAGAAAAATGGGAAGCCAATTCCCATTTTAACCAGCTCAGTTGACCCCTAATTATTCAAGTACTGTTGGTGGGTGATCTGCCAATTTTGAGAGTGAGCTCAGGGGTCGGTGTAGAAGATAGTGGGTTAGCCGCCAGGCCTATATATTACATGCCCATCTACCATTTAACATCCAGCTTATGTTTGACTAATTTCGCTGAGTTCTTTGAGGATTAACAAGCAACATAGACAAAGACGGACGTGTGCTCTATATGGTGTTTCAGAAGACATTTGACAAGTGCAACATCAAAAATTACTGCACAAAATAAGAATTCATGATCAATGGGCAATATATGAACGTGGATAGAGGATTGGTTGGATAATAGAAAACAGAGCATGGGCATAACTGTGTCATTTTGGTGTTGACAAGATGGAATGAGTGCTCTGCTGCAAGGATCTGTGTGGGGACCTCAACAATTTACAATTTGTATCAATGAATTGGATGATGGCACTGATTCTTTGGTAGCAAAGTTTGTTGATGACACAAATTAAGTATGATAGTAAATTCTGAAGGGGACATAAAGGAATATAAATAGGTTGGGAGTTGGCAAAAATTAGGCAGATGGAGTGTGGTATAAGTGTGTTGATAAATGTGAACTTGCTCACTTTGACAGGAAGAATAGAAAAGCAGCACATGATTTAAATGGAGAGAGATTACAGAACTCTTGAGATGCAGAGAGATTTGGGTGACCTGGTACATGAAATTAATATGCTTGTAAGAGTGATTAAGAAAGTGAATGGAATATTGTCACAGATGGTTTTCTCCACAATGTTTCTGAAGGAAGCATATCTCTTACTGTACTCCTTTGCCCTTGTGTAGATGGGTCATAGAGGGGATCATCAGCCAGAAGGACTCTTCATCCATGGACATCTACCATCTGGTTTTTCCTGGTGGCCTGAAGATAGTGAAAATAGCAGATTGCCTCAGGAAGAAGCTGTCCCAACTCCAGCAGGTATTCACCAACATGATCTATTACATAGGGTCACAAACCAAGGCATATTGGTGGAATTATGGTCCTTGTTATTCCTTTACATCTTGCATTGACAGCAGTCCCACAGACCCGTGTGTGCAATTGATGCTGCCATGCATCATTGAGAATCCTGCTATCCATGCTCGTCCTTTCCCTGCTTATCTTTTGATTCGAGAGAAAACAATGAAATTGCATCTTCTTGCACATCTCTTCCCAGATGCAGAAATGAATGATATACTGGGTAATATTTGCATTTTGCCTGGTTCAATCTGGAATAAACCATTTAAATAGGAGTTTCTCCTGGTTCAGGCGAAGTTGTGAGCAGTTGCTCTTTGTTAGCCCAGGTTGGGTATCACCTTCTATGGAGAGCATTTTTCCTTCTTCCTTGTGTAGTGTTTTCCCTTTCTGCAGCCTCTGCTCCATTTATCTGGGATGACCCCAAAGGCTGGCCATCATTAAATACAAATATATCCTCAAACACCCACTCATCTTCAAACACCAAGGTGCCCTCAATCATTAACTGACCTCAAGTGCCAACCTACCCTGAAACACTGATCTGTCAACAATTCTGGAGTAATTGAATTTTGTCATTGTTAAAAAAAACTTCATTAACTTCAGTAGTTTGCTTGCTTAACTTTGCTATATTCCAGACAGTGTATGTGGCATTTCAGAGTCAGCATCTGGTCATACTAATGTATACAGATACAGGAAAGTTGAGGGTTCACAGGGTCAGTGTTGGAGTTGAACTTAGTGCCAGTTTCCTCATCAAACTCATTGCACAGACCATGATCAGCTCATGACCATTTTACAATATCATTTTTTAGTTACAATCCACAGGCCTGGTAGCTTTGTGTTAAATTCTTACCTTGTGTTGACCCAGATGTTGAGCTACTGACAGGATCTGCAAAATCAAGCAGGAAATAACTGAGTAGAACAAGCACTAGTTATAAGGCAGTACCTGTGTCAGATATGATGGAAACTCTGGGGAATGTTCCACAGTTAATTTAAAGTGATTATCATCATCTTCTGATTTGATTTCAAATTTTCACTGTGCCATTACCCAGTCTTTGAATTCTAGTCTCTTGAAGCCACAAACTCAAAGTCTGTTATTGAGCACTCAATCCTGATCAACAGTCATTGGCTTAGCCATTGCCTAATTTTCAAATGGGGTAGTTGCATTGTCTTTTGGTCCCAATTATCTTGAGTATCTTGGGTACATTTAGGATACAGTAGGATACAAGGGGAATGTCCAAGAGCTGGAGGTAGGTTCCAAAAATGACCCGTATTGAGAGACCTTAATATGGGTTAAGTCTGGATAAATGAGGTATATTTAGGTCGAGAGGGAAGGCATGATCTCATGGAGGTATCAAAGAATAGACTGTTTGGAAATGAGCAGTTTGAAAGAAACCACTAATCATTATTGCTTGTTTTAAATTATTGATCAAGTCATAGTTTATCCAATTGCTTTGAAATGACTCCAGAAATTTCCACTCTGCGTCTCTATCCAAGAGACATGGAAAATATTGCCTTAACTTAAAATACCTGCAAGATTTGAAACAAACAAAAACATAAATTCCTGGAGAAACTCAGCAGGTCTGTCAGCATATGTGGAGAAAAAACAGACTTAACATTTCAAGTTCAGTGACCGTTCTTCAGCACTAGAAGCGGCTCGGTAAATGTGGTATTTATGCTGATGATGGGGGAGTGGGAAAAGCAAGGAGTGATTAGTTAGGTGGAGATGGAGATCAGAAAGAGAGATTAAGGAGGGTAGATGGACAAAGAGATAATTGATAGTAAGCCAGGGAAGATGAGAATTCAGATAGGTGATAATGAGGACTATCAATAGGTGAAAACAGATTGGAAGAGCATGACAGAACCTGGAGTTGTGGGAATTGATAATAGACATGGAAGGAGGTGATCATGCTTTGAAATTGTTAAACTCAATGTCCAGCCCTGAAGGCTACTTGGTGGAAGATGAAGATGAAGATGAAGTGTTGTTCTTCCAGCTTGTGTTAAATTTCACTGGGGCACTGCAGCAAGCCTCAGACAGAGATGTTGGCCGGGGAACACAGTGATGTGTTGAAGTGGCAGGCAGCTGGAAGTTCAGGGTCATTTTTACAGAGACAGTGCAGGAGTTCCATAAAGCTATCACCCAGTCTTGCATTTTTTTGTCCTCAATGTTGAGCAGACATTGTGAGCAATGAATCCAGTAGTCTAGATTGAGTGAAATGCAGGTAACTCTGTGCTTCATCTGGAAGGTGTGTTTGTGACCTTGGATATTGAGGAGGGAGGAAGTAAGCAGGCTGGTGTTGCATTTTCTACAATTATCTAGGAAAGTGCCGTGAGGGTGTGTTGGTTGTTGTAAGTGGAGGGAACGAGCAGAAGGCTAAAAAAGTAGGGGTGGGGATTATGTGTATGGTAGTGGCACCCCAACATAGGTGGCAGAAGTGGCAACATATGAGCCTTTGAATGAATGTTAGCCCTGCTTTTTCTCTATAAATGCTGCCAGACCTGCTGAGTTTCTCCAGCAATTTCTGTTTTCTTTTCAGATCCCTAGAATCCTTAGCTCTTCGATTTATTTCTGTGTTTAATTCACTGCCACATCTCTCCCAGGTATGCCCACCTTGAAGAAGTTCTGCTCCTCTCTCTGACAGGATTTCTGATCTAACCATTCTTCTCGTTCACCATAATTACTTTCGTTGTTGAGTCTAGAGTTTGACAAAATATTTGCCAAAACCCTTTGTCACAGCCACGTCGCATTCTTCAGTGACTGCTCCAGGTCAGACTCACTCCAGTGGATTCCAACTTAAACTTCATCTTCGTGTTTTGAATCCACCCAGGATTAGAGATATCTTTGTGATATATAATGTTCCTGAGACAGCTGCTTTTGCTTCATTCTGAGACCCATAGTCAGTGCCACACGTTGCCACAGGCACACTTTCAACTTTTCTCTCCATTAGTACCACCTCACGCTGGCACAGAGCTGCCCTGCCCCCCCAGCTTGATCTCATTTCTGAAGGTGGGTCTAGGCCCAAAGTGTCAGCCTTCCTGCTCTCCCGATGCTGCTTGGCCTGCTGCGTTCATCCAGCTTCACACCGTGTTATCTCAGATTCTCCAGCATCTGCAGTTCCTACTGTCTCTGACCTCGTTCTTCTGCTTGTTCAATGTTTTAACATGAAAATCTTTTCCCTGAAACCTTTTCTCTTTAAGGCTTTAAGGAGTGCAAGCTGCAACAACTCAATGACCCACACCCCTCTATGTCCCCTCCCTTTCCTTGTCTCCACCCCTTCGCCTAATCAGTATATAGGAGATGAAACAAGGTAAATGAGCTTGTGGATTATGATGTTGTGGGTATCACAGAGACATGGCTGCAAGGGAATCAGGGTTGGAAACTAAATATTCAAGGATGCACATCCTATCGAAAGGACAGGCACATGGGCAGAGGGGGCAGATTGCATTGTTAGTTAGAAATGAAATTGAATAGATTGTAAGAAGTGATATAGAATCAGAGGTGTAGAATCAGTGTGGTTAGAGTTGAGGAACCACAAAGGAGAAAAGGCCGAGATGGGAGCTGCTTACCAGCCTCCTAGCAGTAGTCAGGATGTGAAAAAGAAAATAATCAGCAGATAGAAAAGGCATGTAGGAAAAACACTATTGCAATGATCTTGGGCTGTTCAATATGCGGGTGGACTATGAAAATCATGTTGGTAGCGGATCCCAAGAGAATAAGTTTGTGGAATGTCTTTGATTTAGGTTATTTTTAGAGCAGCTTACGTTAGAATCCACAAGGAACAGGCAATTCTGGATTTGGTGATGTGTAATGGGGCAGACTGAATTAGGGAGCTTAAGGTGAAGGAACCCGTAGGGAACAGTGACCATAATATGATAGAATTCACCCTGCAGTTTGAGAGGAAGAAGCTGGAATCAGGTATAACGGTGTTACAATTAAGTAAAGGTAAGTACAAAGATGTATGGGAGAAGCTGGCTGGAGTTGATTGGAAGGGGAGCATAGCAGTGAAGATGGGAACGGAGGTCAGGGCAGTTGAATGTTCCTCCTGCAGAATGTGGGAGGTAAGGGTCACCACTAGTGTCCCTGCTGACTACATCTGCGGGAAGTGCACCCAACTCCAGCTCCTTGAAAACCGCGTTAGGGAACTGGAGCTGGAGCTGGATGAACTTCGGATCATTCGGGAGGCAGAGGGGGTTATTGAGAGGAGTTACAGGGAGGTAGTCACTCCTTAAGTAAAGGAAAAAGGCAGATGGGTTACGGTCAGGGGACGGAAAGGGAACTGGCAGGCAGTGCAGGGATCCCCTGTGGCCATTCCCCTCAACAATAAGTATACCATTTTGGATACTGTTGGGGGGGACGACTTACCAGGGGAAAGCAGTGGGGCACAGGTCTCTGGCACAGAGTCTGTCCCTGCTGCTCAGAAGGGAAGGGGGAAGAGGAGCAGAGCATTAGTCATTGGGGACTGCATAGTTATGGGGACAGATAGGAGGTTCCGTGGGGACGAGAGAGACTCATGGTTGGTGTGTTGCCTCCCAGGTGCCAGGGTGCGTGATGTCTCTGATCGTGTTTTTGGGATCCTTAAGGGGGAGGGGGAGCAGCCCCAAGTCGTGGTCCACATTGGCACCAACGACATAGGTAGGAAGAGAGCTGGGGATTTAAGGCAGAAATTCAGGGAGCTAGGATGGAAGCTGAGAGCTAGGACGAACAGAGTTGTTGTCTCTGGTTTGTTGCCTGTGCCATGTGCTAGTGAGGCAAGGAATAGGGAGAGAGAGGAGTTGAACACGTGGCTACAAGGATGGTGCAGGAGGGAGGGTTTTGGATTCTTGGATAATTGGGGCTCTTTCTGGGGTAGGTGGGACCTCTACAAGCAAGATGGTCTTCACCTGAACCAGAGAGGTACCGATATCCTGGGGGGGAAATTTGCTAAGGCTATTCGGTTGGGGTTAAACTAATTCAACAGGGGGATGGGCACCAAAATTGTAGTTCGACTATAGAAAAGGTTGAGAGTAGAGTGGTCTGAAATAAAGTTTCAGGGAAGCAAGATGGCACCGGCAAGCAAGAAGTTGGATTGAAGTGTGTCTACTTCAATGCCAGGAGCATCCGGAATAAGGTGGGTGAACTTGCAGCATAGGTTAGTACCTGGGACTTCGATGTTGTGGCCATTTCGGAGACATGGATAGTAGGGACAGGAATGGTTGTTGCAGGTTCCGGGAATTAGATGTTTCAGTAAGAACAGAGAAGATGGTAAAAGTGGGGGAGGTGTGGCATTGTTGGTCAAGGACAGTATTACAGTTGCAGAAAGGATGTTTGGGGACTCGTCAACTGAGGTAGTATGGGCTGAGGTTAGAAACAGGAAAGGAGAGGTCACCCTGTTGGGAGTTTTCTATAGGCCTCCGAATAGTTCCAGATATGTAGAGGAAAGGATAGCAAATATGATTCTCGATAGGAGTGAGAGAGACAGAATAGTTGTCATGGGGGACTTTAACTTTCCAAATATTGACTGGGAACACTATAGTTCGAGTATTATAGATGGGTCAGTTTTTGTCCTGTGTGTGCGGGAGGGCTTCCTGACACATATGTAGCTAGGCCAACAAGGGGTGAAGCCACATTAGATTTGGTACTGGGTGATGAGCCTGGCCAGGTGTCAGATTTGGAAGTAGGTGAGCACTTTGGTGATAGCGATCACAATTCTGTTATGTTTACTTTAGTGATGGAAAGGGATAGGTGTATACCACTGGGCAAGAGTTATAGCTGGGGGAAGGGCAATTACGATGAGATTAGGCAAGATTTAGGGAGCATAGGATGGGGAAGGAAACTGCAGTGGAAGGGCACAGTAGAAATGTGGAGCTTATTCAAGCAAAAGCTCCTGTATGTCCTAGATAAGTATGTACCTGTCAGGCAGGGAGGAAGCTGTAGAGTGCGGGAGCCGTGGTTTACGAAGGAGGTGGAATCTCTGGTCAAGAGGAAGAAGAAGGCTTATGTTGGGATGAGATGCGAAGGCTCAGTTAGGGCACTTGAGGGCTACGAAGTAGCCAGGAAAGACCTAAAGAGAGAGCTCAGAAGAGCCAAGAGGAGACATGAGAAGTTGTTGGCGGATAGGATCAGGGTAAACACTAAGGCTTTCTTTTGGTATTTAAGGAATAAAATAATGATGAAAGTAAGATTAGGCCCAATCAAGGATAGTAGTGGTAAGTTGTGTGTGGAGTCAGATGAGATAGGGGAAGCGCTAAATGAATATTTTTCAACAGTATTCACTCTAGAAAACGACAATGTTGTCAAGGAGAATACTGAGATACAGGCTACTAGACCAGGTGGGATTGAGGTTCACAAGGAAGAGGTATTAGAAATCCTACAGAGGGTGAAGATAGATAAGTCCCCTGGGCCGGATGGGATTTATCCTCGGATCCCCTGGGAAGCCAGGGAGGAGATTGTCGAGCCTTTGGCATTGATCTTTAACTCGTCATTGTCTACAGAAATAGTGCCAGATGACTGGAGGATAGCAAATGTGGTTCCCCTGTTCAAGAAGGGGAGTAGAGACAACCCTGGTAATTATAGACCAGAGAGCCTTACCTCAGTTGTTGGTAAAGTGTTGGAAAAGGTTATAAGGGATAGGATTTATAATCATCTAGAAAAGAATAAATTGATTAGGGATAGTCAGCACGGTTTTGTGAAGGGAAGGTCGTGCCTCACAAACCTTACTGAGTTCTTTGAGAAGGTGACCAAACAGGTAGATGAGAGTAAACCGGTTGATGTAGTGTATATGGATTTCAGCAAGGCATTCGATAAGGTTCCCCTCAGTAGGCTATTGTACAAAATGCGGAGGAATGGAATTGTGGGAGATATAGCAGTTTGGATCAGAAATTGGCTTGCTGAAAGAAGACAGATGGTGGTGGTTGATGGGAAATGCTCATCCTGGAGTCTAGTTACTAGTGGTGTACCGCAAGGGACGGTGTTGGGTCCTCTGCTGTTCATCATTTTTATAAACGACCTGGATGAGGGTGTAGAAGGATGGGTTAGTAAATTTGCAGACGACACTAAGGTCGGTGGAGTTGTGGATAGTGACGAAGGATGTTGTAGGTTACAGAAAGACATAGATAAGCTGCAGACGCGGGCTGAGAGGTGGCAAATGGAGTTTAATGCGGAGAAGTGTGAGGTGATGCACTTTGGTCGGAGTAACCAGAAGGCAAAGTACAGGGCTAATGGTAAGATTCTTAGCAGTGTAGATGAGCAGAGAGATCTCGGTGTCCATGTACACAGATCCTTGAAAGTTGCCACCCAGGTTGACAGGGCTGTTAAGAAGGCGTGCAGTGTTTTAGCTTTTATTAATAGAGGGATCGAGTTCTGGAACCAAGAGGTTATGGTGAAGCTGTACAAAACTCTGGTGCGGCCACACTTGGAGTATTGTGTACAGTTCTGGTCACCGCATTATAAGAAGGATGTGGAAGCTTTGGAAAAGGTGCAGGGGAGATTTACTAGGATGTTGCCTGGTATGGAGGGAAGGTCTTATGAGGAAAGGCTGAGGGACTTGAGGCTGTTTTCATTAGAGAGAAGAAGGTTGAGAGGTGACTTAATTGAAACATATAAAATAATCAGAGGGTTGGATAGGGTGGATAGGGAGAGCCCTTTTCCTAGGATGGTGACGGCGAGCACGAGGGGGCATTGCTTTAAATTGAGGGGTGAAAGATATAGGACCGATATCAGAAGTAGTTTCTTTACTCAGAGAGTAGTAAAGGAATGGAACGCTTTGCCTGCAACGGTAGTAGATTCACCAACTTTAGGTACATTTAAGTCGTCATTGGATTAGCATATGGACGTACATGGAATAGTGTAGGTTAGATGGGCTTCAGATCAGTATGACAGGTCGGCACAACATCGAGGGCCGAAGGGCCTGTACTGTGCTGTATTGTTCTATGTTCTATGGTGGAGCAGGAGTTTCTGGGGGTAATTTGGGTGGCGCAGCAGAAATTTATCTCAAGAAGGAACAAGTATACCAAGGTTGGGAGGGTGTGCAGTGGAGGAATGAAGTGACTGCAGCTGACAAGGGAGGCCAGGGATAGTATAAAAGGAAAAGAAAAAGCATACAATGTGGTGGAGATTAGTGGGAAGCCAATAGATTGGGAAGCCTTTAAAAGCTAGCAGAGGATAACTCCGAAAGCAATAGCTGGGACAGTGGGGGAGGGGAAGAGAAGATGGGAGAAAGGTCTGAAGGTGAATAAAGAACATGGACCAGATAGACTACACCACAGAGTTCTGAAAGAGATAGCTGAGGGAATTGTGGGGGCATTGGTGATGATCTTTTAGGAATCAGGGGAGTCAGGGAGAGTCCCAGAGGACTGGAAAATGACGAACGTAACACCCCTGTTTAAGAAGGAGGGGAGACAGATGACAGGAAACTATAGGCCAGTTAGTCTGATCTTGGCCAATGGGAAAACTTTGGGCTCTGAGACCAAGGATGAGATTGCGGAGCACTTGGAAGAGCATGATTGAATAGGGCTGAGTCAGTGTGCCTCTGTCAAGGGGAAGCTATGTTTGATAAATCTGTTAGAATTCTTTGAGAATGTAATGAGCAAGTTAGGCAAAGGAAAACCATGGGATTTAGATTTAGATTTCCAGAAGGCCTTTGACAAGGTGCTGCGCATGAAACTGCTAAACAATATAAGTGCCCACGGTGTTAGGGACAAGGTATTGGCACAGATAGGGGATTGGCTGACTGGCAGAAAGCAGACAGTGGGGATAAAGAGCTCTTTTTCAGGATAGCAGCTTGTGACTAGCCGAGTTACACGGGGGCCTGTGTTGGCACCAGAACTAATCACGTTATGCAGTAACAATCTGGGCGAAAGAACAGAGAGCATTATTCTTACATTTGCAGATGACACAAAGACAGGTGGAGGGACAGGTAGTTGTGAAGAAGCAGGAGGCTGCAGAAGGACATAGATAGGCTAGGAGACTGGGCAAAGAAGTGGCAGATGGAATACACTGTGGCAAAGTGTGAGGTTATGCAGTTTGGTGGGAAGAATAGAGGCGTCGATTATTTTCTAAATGGGGAGAGTCTTCACAAAGGGACTTGGGAGCCCTAGATCAGGATTCTCTTAATTTTAAAGTACAGGTTCAGTTGGCAGTTGGAAAGGCAAATACAATGTTAGCATCCCACTTGAGAGAGCTAGAATACAAGAGCAAAAGAAGGATCACTGAACCCGAAACGTTAACTCTGATTTCTCTTCACAGATGCTGCCAGATCAGCTGAGCTTTTCCAGCAAATTCAGTTTTTGTACAAGAGCAACGATGTACTGCTGGGGCTGTGTAGGTCTCTGGTCAGATCCCACAGGGAACATTGTGCGTGGTTTTGAGCCCTGTATCTATGGAAGGATGTGATGGCCTTGGAGTGAATCCAGAGGAGGTTTACAAGAATGATCCTGGAGATGAATGGCTTTCCATATGAGGAGTGGTTGAGGACTCTGGGCCTGTTCTTGATGGAGTTTAGAAGGATTAAGGGGGATCCTATTGAAACTTAGTGCACTGAGTGGCCTGGATAGAGTGTAATTGGAGAAGATGTTTCCATAAATAGGAGAGACTTGGGCCTGAGGGCACAGCCTCAGGTTGAAGGGGCAACCTTTTAGAACTGAGATGAGGATGAACATCTGAGATAACAAGAAGTAGAGCTGGATGAACACAGCAGGCCAAGCAGCATCAGAGGAGCAGGAAGGCTGACGTTTCGGGCCTAGACCCTTCTTCAGAAAAAAAAAATCAAGACCCATTTCTGAAGAATGGTCTAGGCCTGAAATGTCAGCTTTCCTGCTCCTCTGATGCTGCCTGGCCTCTGTGTTCATCCAGCTCGACACATTGTTATCTCAGATTCTCCAGCATCTGCAGTTCCTACTATCTCTGAGGAGGAATATCTTCAGCCAGAGGATGGTGAATCTGTGGAACTCATTGCTACAGGGGGTTGTGGGGGCCAAGTCATTTAGTGTATTTAAGACAGAGATAGATAGGCTGTTAATTAGTAAGGGGATCAAGGGTTTTGGGGAGAAGGCAGGAGAATAGGGTTGAGAAACATCACTCATACTTGAATGGTGAAGCAGACTTAAAAGGCCGATTGGCCTAATTCTGCACCTCTATCTTATAGTCATGTGGTCTAATCCCACCTCTTGTTGGGTATTTACTAATCTTCCGCTCACTGATACTGAACATTCTATATTTAGCAAAGTTTTATCTTTCTGCACTCCCACCCCAATGAATTTTAGGCACAACATGACATTGGACTCTTTGTCTGTCACGTTCGCTGTGTGCCCATTTCTATGGACAATAGTCCTCTCCCCATCCCAGACCTTTTCACCTGCCTCCCTCTACCCAGACCCCTCCCTCTACCCAGACCCCTCCCTCTACCCAGACCCCTCCCTCTGGCCTTTTACTTACACTTGACCCTGTTCATTGACAACTGCTCGTGTGACATTAGTTATCTTAATTTCTCTGCCCAACCCCCACTTACCCATGAACTCCCTGTGCTCTATGTTCTCAGATCTAGCTTCAATTGTGTCATCCAGCATGCCAACAAGAGTGGTACTATTGCCACCTGGCGTACTGACCTCTACATTGTGGAGGCTGAATGCCCGCTCTCAGATGTCTCACCCTGGACCATGACCCCACCATCGAGCATCAGGCAATTGTGTCCATGACTGTCACCAACCTCATCCCACCTGGGGATCTGCCACCAATAGCCTCCCAGCCCATTGTTCCCTAACCTTGCACAGCCCACTTTTACATTCTCTTCAAATCCATAAACAAAATGGAGCTTATCTTTTACTACCCAGGCTTGGTGTTTTTCTCCCTTGTTCAGTCACTTCCCACTTACATCTGCGATTTATTGGACACATAATGTCAGGGTCAAAATTTCCTGCTTGCAGGCCCCAACCACATCCTCTTCACCATGGATGTACAATCCGTTTAAACAGCCATTCCCCATCAGGATGGCCTCAGGGCTGTCCGCTTTTTCCTGGAAAATAGGCCTGTGTCATCACCATCCACGAACACGCTCCTCAGCCTGACAAGTGAGCTTGGCCTCCCTTCTCTTTTAACTCCTCTCCACTTTCTTCTTGCATAGGTGCAGCCATGGGTACCAACTTGGGCCCCAGTTATGTCTGTCTCTTAGTGGGCTACTTGAAACATTGCTTATTCTGATTCTACTCCGGCCCTCACCCACAACTCTCTCCCTGTTACTTCAATGATATTATTGGTGCTGCTTCCCTCTCTTGTTCTGAACTGGAAAGGTTCATCAATTTTGCTTGCAATTTCCACCCCCCTCTCACCTTCACCTGGTCCATGCCTGACTCCTCCTTTCCCTTCCTCAACATCTGTTTCCATTTCTGGCAAAAGGCTGGCCATCAATCTACAAACCCACCAACTCCCACAGTTGCCTGGACTATATATCCTCACACCCTGCTTCCTGTATAGACTATTCCATTCTCCCAGTTCCTCCATCTCCATTGCAACTGTTGTTATGATGCCAGCTTACAAAGGTGGCCTCAGATACAGCCACATTTTTCTTCAAGTGGGGACTCCCCACTACCCTTGTGGTTGACAGGACCCTCAGCCATCTCCCACACTTTTGCCCTCACCCATTCTCTTGCTTCCCACTGCACTAAGAGGGTTTCTCCCATCCTCACTTTTGAAAGGATGATAAGCTGCTATTGCCACCACCTTCATCATCATCATAAAACCTCTACAGTGTGGATGCAGGCCCTACTGCCCAACAAGTCCACACTGACCCTCTCAGCATCCCACCCAGACCCAATACCCTATAACCCAAGATAACAAAGTGTGGAGCTGGATGAACACAGCAGGCCAAGCAGCATCTCAGGAGCACAAAAGCTGATGTTTTGGGCCTGGACCCTTCATCAGAACTGTACCCAATATACCCGGTGTGGGCTCTGATGAAGGGTCTAGGCCCGAAACGTCAGCTTTTGTGCTCCTGAGATGCTGCTTGGCCTGCTGTGTTCATCCGGCTTCATACTTTGTTTTCTTGGATTCTCCAGCATCTGCAGTTCCCATTATCTCTGACCCTATAACCCACCTCAGCTACACACCCATGAACACTATGGGACAATTTAGCATGGCCAATCCACTAGCCTGCACACCTTTGGACTGTGGGAGGAAACCAGAGCACTTGGAGGAAACCCACACTGACACAGGAAGAATGTGCAAACTCCACATAGATAGTCACCTGAGGGTGGAATTGAACCTGGGTCCCTGGTGCTATGAGGCAGCTATGCTAACCAATGGGCCACCGTGCCACTCCAGCAGAATGTCTCCACTCCACCCATATTCCCTAGATTTTGTCATGAAATTACAATATAGTTCAGTACAGCCAACCTATTTTCAGTTATTCATAGTTACATTATCACCTATCTAGCTTCTCTTCCTCCCTGGCTTACAATCAACAATTGCTTTGTCTGCCTGCCTTATTACTTCCCTCTTTTTCTGAGCTTCATCTCCCCTTATCCTCTCGCCCCCTCCTCAACCCCCAACCATTAATATAGATACCACCTTTTCTGAGCTGCGTCTGGTCTGGACATGACACTTTAACTCTGTTTCTTTATCCATTGTTACTGCCAGACCTGCTGAGTTTGATCAACAATTTCTGTTTTTGTTTTAAATTCCAGATCTCCAGTATCCGCAGTTCTTTGCTTTATTTTAATTGTTTTGCTTTATTCTACCCGAGAGGTTTGTTTGACATTTCTACCTTGGCGGGAGGCATGAGCTGTGGTACGGTTCTGGCAGTCTGCAAAAGAAAACTCATTGAGTCAAAGAAAATTGACCAGGCTACATGTAAAACTCTAAAATCACTTTGAAAATGAGATAAGTTTCTGGTGCTTTTTGTAGCACAAGCCTGTGATGTTCAGTCACTTTAGTCACAGGTAAGGAATACTGATGCTTCTCAGGGAAAGGGTAACTTTCTAACAGCAAAGCATTTGGCAGATTCTTGCCAAGTGTGGGCCAACAGTGAAAAAAAGACCACGGTCATTTCAGGGCATGAGAGAAAGGGAGAGAGGGTTAATTGTGGATGTTATATTGAACTCAAATTCCAATCAGACCCAAACTGGGAGACTCAGGGAGGCTAGATTGGCCTTAGAAAGGACGCAAACCTGGAATGGAAGATTGCAGTGGTGGAGCTGCAAAATTTAGAGGACTAAAGCATTTAAGGGGGTAGAGAGAGGTAAACTATGGCCCCAGAGCATGGGGACACAACCTTTAACTTAAAGCTGATGAACTCATGGAAGCTGTCAATACAAGTGCTGTACAAAGTGCATTATTATCATTTTTACTCATTTTTATTAGTTTCACTTCTGCTTTTATTTCAGATTTGCGTCATCATTTTGCTTTCATACGAGTGCGTGGGTTTCTGTTGAATGCCCCGGTTTCCTCCCACAGTCCAAAGATGTGCAGGCTAGATGGATTGGCCATGCAAAATCACCCAGTGTGTAGGTTAGGTGTGTTAGCCATGGGACATACAGGGTTACAGGGCAAGGGTAGGTGGATGGGTCTGGGTGAGATCCTTATCTACGTTTAGATAAGTTTTTTTTAAACAAACATATCTTTTATTGCTTAGGCATCCAAGCATTCTTTCAGAGTCAATGTTCAGGCTAAACATTGACCTTATCTTTAGGAAAGTCCAATTTTGTAAACAGTGTTGGTGTTAGGACTCACATTGCCATACATTTTAGCTCCAGACCCTCAATACCCTGGTTCACTTTCCAGGTGAAAGTGTAAACTTGAAATTTTGAAAATTTACCAGGATGTTGCTTGGAATATGGAGCGTTTGAGATCTAAAAATAGACTGAAAAGATTAGGACTGTTGTCACTGAAGCATAGGAGATTATGGGATAACATTATTGAGGTTTATAAAATCATGAGGGACTTAGATAAGGTGAATGACAAGAGCCTTTTCCCTTGGTGGGGGGGGAGTTCAAAACGCCGGGACATATTTTTAAGGTGAGAGAAGAAAGATTGATAAAAGAACATGAGGGGCAACTCTTTTACACAGAGAGTAATTCATGTGTGGAATGAACTTCCAGCAATAGTGGTGGATGCAGGTACAGTTACAAGTTTTAAAAAGACATTTGGATAACTTCATGAATAGGCCAAGTGCAGCCAGTTGGGACTGTAACCTGGTGTCATGTGATTTCTGACTGGGTCTAATTTAGTTTGGGAACATGGTCAGTGTGGACTGTTTCCATTCTGTATGATTCTATGAATCTAAAGGTCTGATATCATTGTGCTGATGATGGAATGTGGGGCCCTGGAGCTGCATTGGAAATTGAGAGATCTCAGAGTGTTAGAATAAATTACTTTCTGAGCTTAAATACAACACCGACAACTTCACTTTATGCCATATGACTGCTCCTGTACAGTACAGTGTGACTTCCTCTCTGCTAAATAATACCGCCATCAACAGCCACCAATTTCATAGTGCATCCATGCCTTCTCTCCCAACTCAAACCTGGAACTAAATGGCTAAATGTGTAAAAGGAAAGAAAATTATTGTAAAGAAATCATATAGGCCCCTGCTAATACCTCACTGAATTTAAATGAAATAATAGACAGATGAGTGTTATGAGCTTTCATCCTCTAATAGATGTTTGTCCTGCCTTTGCCAATGTGGTGAGTGATATACACAGTCTTTTCACTGATGGTGAACATTAGTGTGGCAATCCCTTGGAAAGTGGGTGATGCTCAGTCATTGTTGTATGAAGTGTCAGAACCCTGGGGAAAACTTGTTATGAAGTCATGAGCTGCACATCACTGTGTACAAATACTCTGCGTGGGCAGAGTTTGAACTCTTTAGAACGAGCACTTCATAACATGCACCAGAGTGAGACTCTTTGAAAAAGACTTAGAAAATCTCAAAGAAGAAAGATTAGTCATTACTTCATGTAACTATAAGTGAGAGCCTGGTATAAGATTATTATTTATGATAAAGTCTAGTATGAAGTGTAATAGATAGTGTTACTTTGAACACTAAGCCTGAAGATGGTCCTTGACTTTGTCTTCTGTTTGACCAGTCTGTCTCGAGCCTAAATTCATTGCTTGCATGAAGTTACATGCCAAAAGATTGTTTCCTGTCTCTCCCACAATTACAGGTAGTTCATTCCATACCCTAACTGAGTGAAAAGTTTTACCCTCATTTCACCCTTGCTTCTTTTATGTAACACTTTAAATATATGTCCTCTTGCTCTTGTTTCTGTTAAGAGTGGGAACAGATTTGTCCGTATTCACTTGATTTAGCCCAGGCATGATTTTGAAAACCTCTATCAGGTTCTGCTGTCAACCTTCTCCCAAAGGAAAACAAACCTAGCTTCTTTAATCTAAATCCTCATTGTAACCTTCTAATATGAACATAACATTTTGTAGCCAGTCTGTTTGATTCAACGTTTGCCTCCTCTATCAATTAAATTAACCTCAAAACAGTCTCAGATAACAAAGCGTGGAGCTGGATGAACACAGCAGGCCAAGCAGCATCTTAGGAGCACAAAAGCTGTTGTTTTTTCTGATGAAAGGTCTAGCCCTGAAAGGTCAGCTTTTGTGCTCCTAAATGCTGCTTGGCCTGCTGTGTTCATCCAGCTCCACACTTTGTTATCTCGGATTCTCCAGCATCTGCAGTTCCCATTATCTCAAAACAGTCTCAGTTATTTATGGTCACAGTATCACTAGGCCTGAGATACACAGACACTCATTATCACTGACTAGTTATAATATATTCTTACCTATACGTGCTGCAGTTCCTATGGGTTTGTTGGTTAAACCTGAAAGAAGACATAAGATCTGTAACATTAAATGCATGAGAAGTGGCAACCTGATATTATCAGTAAAGTAAGATAGCAATTCTTCCAGTGCATGATGTCTATATGACTTATATTAGTTTCACAAATTCAAATTAAGTTCCTCCCATACCAATCTTTGATTCAGAGGTAGTAGGAACTGCCAATGCTGGAGAATCTGAGATAACAAGGTGTAGAGCTGGATGAACACAGCAGGCCAAGCAGCATCATAGAAGCAGGAAGGCGGATGTTTCGGGTCTGGACTCCTTCTTCAGAAATAGGGGAGGGGAAGTGGGCTTTGAAATAAGTCGGGGGGGGTGATAGAAGATGGATATTGGAGCAGATAGTTGGGAGAGAAGACGGACACGTCAAGGAGGTGGGCTGAAGTCAGTAAAGGTGAGTGTAGGTAGGAAGTGAGAGTGGGGGTTGATCAATGAGGAGAGAGGGGCAGGTAGGTGGGAGTCATATGTGTACTTCTTTAATATTGTTGATCCTGCACCAATTTGCTCATTACTCAGGTAGCAATACAGAAATTTTTAGTTCTGCTTTCTAAGTTAGCCCAAAGTGCTCATATTTCCTCAGCAGAACCTCTTCTTCTTTGACCAAGATTATTGGTGCCTCCATGGACCACGACAGCTGGATCTTTACCTTCCTCTGCAGTCCAGATGATATATCCTGAACCAAAAACAGAAATTGGTGGAAAAGCTCAGCAGATCTGGCAGCAGCTGTGGAGAGAAATCAGAGATAACGTTTTGGTTCCAGTGACCCTTCCTCAGAAGGGGATCCTGTTCTGAGTGTCACTGGACCCAAAATATTAACTCTGATTTCTCTCCACAGATGCTGCCAGATCTGCTGAGCTTTTCCACCAATTTCTGTTTTTGGTCCTGATTTACAGCAACCACAGTTCTTTCGGTTTTTAATGAGATGTTCTGGACCTGGGCACCAGGCAGACAACACAAGCTTCAGGATTCTCGATCCTAGCTACAGGGAACAGTGTCTATTTCCCTGAGTGTACTATTTCCGATTACAACTATATTTCTCTTTTCTCCCCCCTCTTGAATGACTCTCTGTACCACAGTGCTATGGTCAGTTTGCTCATCCTCCCTATAGCCCCAGCTCTCATCCACACAGGGAGCAAAGATCTTAAACGTGTTAGACAAGTGCAAGGGCTAAGGCTCCTTTAGCTCTACTTCCTGGATCCCTCGACCTGCCTCGTTCAATGTCACACTCTCCTGTCCCTGATCAAAGACCAGATTTGAGGTAGTTAATCCAAGGGATGTTATTGCTTCCTGAAACATAGCATCGGAGTAACTCCCCCTCCCTGCTTGATGTGTTGCAGTGTTCAAAGCTCAGACTCCATCTCCATTTAGACCACAAGACCATAAGACATAGGAGTGGAAGTAAGGCCATTTGGCCCATCAAGTCCACTCTGCCATTTAAATCATGGCTGATGGGCATTTCAACTCCACTTCCCTGCACTCTCCCTGTAGCACTTGATTCCTTCTGAGATCAAGAATTTGTCGATCTCTGCCTTGAAGGCATCCAAGGTCCCAGCCTCCACTGCACTCCGTGGCATTTGAGCCAGAGTTCCTAAAGAACCAACACTTGCTACAGGTGTGGTCATTATAAAACACAGTAGGGTCCATCAACTCCCACATCATGCAGTTACAACACATTGCCTGGCCTGGCATCTCCATTTAAACTGCTGGGTCCTTACAGGATGGAGAAGAGATAGTTACAAAATGTCATGTTTTCCAACAGGTGCCAGGGGTGTCATTGATACTCTACATTCAATGTGCACTTAACTATATTTCATTCACTTTTACTAGCGTTTGGGTGGATGGAGCAAGCAGGAAGCTTCACACAGGTTGCCTGCATCCTCAGGGCATAGCAAGCCCTTGACTGCACCCATTGCATTGTGGGAGTGCACCATACTTTTGCCCCTTATTAGAACTAGCTGGTTTCCCCTTCTTCCTCAGTGCCCAGCCGATGTGTGACCATTGACAGTGAATCATTGAGATCAATGGCTAATATACCGGCATTGGAAATGATCCCATCACTATGGGCTGGTCAGCTTAGGTGGCCTCTCAGAAATCAGGGCAAATTTGGTTGATGACTCTGGTGCCCATAAACTGAGAGCCATGAAGTCATGCAAAACAGGGTGGAGCAGACAATTAGTCCAAAACATGCTTCCACCCCCATGCCAATTCTTGAGGAGCCTGACAATTTTTTTTTGAAGTGTGGGTGTCAGGAATTAAGGCGATTTGCTGCTGAATGCTGCCCAACCTCATCGTCAGGAGAGGGAGCCTTTAGCACCAGTCACAGGGCCAGCATCTGAGCAACAGGAGCATTATGAAGAGGAAGAAGCGGAAGAGGAGGAAATAGTTAAAGCCAAACTCTTTCTGTCTGGCTGCTGATGAATAACTTGTCTTAATACGGTGCCAGTAACCACAATCCCAACCTCATTCATCAACCAGCCCACATCCAACCATCACTCTGTCGTGGTCATGCAAAAAATAAAAGCCCATCAATTTATACAATCCAAGTAGAAATTATAAATTAAATTGTAAAGTATTGAAGTTAAAAAAGCAACCAGTGGCTGTTATTCATTCCCTTACTGCCTGCCATCTCCATGCTTTTACCTGGCTTGGTGCTCCTAGGGCTAACTCAGTGATTGTACTAAGTTGAGTGGAAGGTCACTGAGGAGGGTAGACTACAGTCTTGAATGATGACCTCGGGCCACCCTAAGCCTACAAGGCCCAGGTACAGAATAGACTATCATGGTCAGGACTGCAGCAGTCTGGAATGGCTGGCTGACAAAAACAGCAAGAGTTTGTAAGGTTGGGAACAGGGATCACAATTATTTTTCTTCTTGAGTCTTCTTTGTGAGAATTTTTGGAATGCTACTTCTTTAGTTTTCAGGGGGCCCTGATTTCATTCTCACAAGGTCCTTTATTGGAGGATGATGGTAAGTAGTAACATTACCTCATGCATTTACTTGGAAGTTTTTTAAGAAATACTAGGAACATAGGAACATGGGAACAGGAGAACGCCATTCAGCCTAATGGCCCTGCCCTCCCATTCAATATAATTAGATTTATTTCTTTAGATAGATAAGACAGCACAAATGCCAAAAGTTATATATACCATTCTGTAGATTGATGTGTTTGTTAATTTTTAATAAATTCCTTGCCAAATCTCTCTGTGCAGAATACAAATTCTAACATCTTGACACTAGTCAACTTATCGGGAATGAGAAAGCCCAGGACCGTACGAAGCTACAGAGAGTCATAAACACAGCTCACATCACGCAAACCAACCTTCCATCCATTGACTCTGTCTATACTTCTCATTGCCTTGGGAAAGCAGCCAATATAATTAAAGACCCTTTCCACTCCAGTTATAATCCCTTCCAACCTCTTCCATTGGGCAGAAGATACAAAAGCTTAAACACACGTATCAACAAATTCAAGAACAACCTCTTCTGTGTTGTTACTAGACTTCTAAACAGATCTTTCAAATTTTACCTTAATGTTGATCTTACTCTTTGTGCACCTTCTCTGCAGCTATAACATTGTATTCCTCACTCCGTTCTATTACCTTAATGTACATTGTATGGTATGCTCTGCCTATTCGGCATGCAAAATAAAATTTTTCACGTACGCAGGTACACGAGACAATAACAAATCAAATCAAGACAAATACAAAAAAAATCACATCTGCATCTCCTTTTAAAAAAATAATTGCAAGCAGCGAGCTCTGCCCAGCACGCTTTGATTCCCTCTGCTCATTTCAAATCTCTTTCTGCTCCACACTTCCATTGAAAGTGACAGCTGAAGTCAACAGCAGGATACTGGGTGGCAGTTTGCTGAGGCGGCAGGAGCTGGAGAACCGATGAGGGACCCGGGCTGCCTCTACCAGGGAAAGTCTAATGCCAATCCAATGCCAGCAGCTTCCGCAATCAGCAGTTCTACAGCAGAGGAGGAGGAAGCTCATAGCTGCTGCTGGATAGCTCCTGGCATCGCTGAGCATCAGGGATTAAGGAAGATAGGGGAGTGGTTTCCTACGGTTTGGAGTCTGGCATGCCAGGGCAGGCCAGGCCAGTTAATAGCAACTGCCTGACAGTGGCTCTCACCCTTCCGCCCTATGGCCGGTCGCTCAGTGAGATGCTGGTTAGTCTTTGATTGCATGACACATGCTCCAGCTGACAAGCTGCAAGTTGCAACAGTAGTAGACTCGCCAAGTTTAAGGGCGTTGAAATGGTCATTGGATAAACATTTGGATGATAATGGAATAATGTAGGTTAGATGGGCTTCAGATTGGCTTCACAGGTCGGCGCAACATCGAGGGCTGAAGGGCCTGTACTGTACTGTCATGTTCAATGTTCTATGTTCTATGATCTGTCGGGCAAGCTGGAGCCCTTAAGTTATCCTTAGAGGCTTCAGTTGAGGTTGGGGTTGGGGTGGGAGGGTTGTCTATGGACTTTCAAATCTTGGAGCTGAGAGGGTTACAGGTTTTGGCTATACCATCTTTCCACATAACTAAGTGGCCGTCCTGCCTCCATGTTCTTCATTTCTGGCAGTTGCAAGTCTCAGCCATCAATGTCTGAAGGTCCACCCATGCAGAAAGGGGAATATGTACAAAGTAATGCTGCTGTACCAGGATAGCTGTCAGAGAGTGAAAGCTTTAATTCACCCATACATGTGGAAACTCCATGGCTGGATGGAACCTTTTGGCTGGTGGGCCATTCTCTTGCACAGAATATGTGTCTGGTTGATGGTTTCAGAATTGGAGGATGTAACACAGTCTGCATATCCTAAAGGAGGAAGGTGAGGGAGAAAATAGCTTGGCAGAGATAAAGGGCAAAGGAAGTGCACATTCTGGCAAGAGGAGCAGTAGTCTTAGCCACAGCGGCCTGGACCGCTCATCCTGTCCCATGCATTGTAGTGGCTGCACTTTTAAGATAAGAGTAGTGTTTTGGAGCAGTCTTTTCCAATATCAAATTAAACAGGGCTGGGAAGATTTGCAGGCTGAATGTCAATCATTTGAACTGTGACCTGATCATTCTCTCACAGGCCAACAGTTCCTAGAGTGGGACTTAAACCCAGAGACTTTGGCTCAAAGGCAGTGGCACTATCTCCTGAAGCACAAGGCCCAATGAGTTCTGATCAAATGCACCACAACAGGTTCATGGTCACATCTGTAGTTTAGGATTAGCCGCCAAACACATTTCCTTTTCCTCCACTGTTCATGTTTCCCAAGAAGTAATGTAAATATGCAAGCCATAGCCTAATAGAGTTATAGAGATGTAGAGCTGTACAGCATGGAAGCAGACCCTTCCATCTAACTCGCCCATGCCAACCAGATGTCCAAAATTAATTGCCAATGTTTGGCCCATATCCCTCTAAACTCTCCCTATCATGTACAAACCTTTTTATTCATTCAGTGGAAGCCAAAGGTGAAGCCAATGTTCATTGTTCACCCCTCACTGACATTGAGAAGGTGATTGCGAGCTGTCTACCTGAACACGACGGAATTTTCTGGACCATTTTGGAGGGCCGGTAAAACTCAATCACCGTTCTCAATCCTGGCCCCCAGATTCCCATACAAGGCAGGAAAACTGATCTCCAATGTGTGGAAATCCAAGTGGACATGAGGAGGCAGTCTGACCGCTGGCAACCTTATCTGGCCATCCAGATGGGCAGAATGGACAAAGGCCAAGAAACAGATATCAGCAGTGATGGGCTGGTTTGTTCAGTCTATGTCAGCATGAATCAGCTGAGAGCAGGAATGAGGAAGAGATGCAACAGCAAGATGGTCAAGTAGGTAGCAGCTCACCTGAATAATACATTAAAATAATATGTAAAATAATTTCCTTCTCTCACAAATTCTTTTGAAAGTTAAACTACCTACTCCATAAGCATTCTAATTCTAGCTCCCTGTTACTTCCAACCTTATTGCTAGCAATAAGTGCCAGGAGCTTCTTAAGGACTTGTGAGCTAGCTTTCCTAAGTTCAACTTTAAAACCTCCCGCAATGTTTTCTGAACCTGACCTATGGATAATTTGGCTGGACATGAATGCATTTCTCTACCCAATAAACTCTGATAGTTCTATTTTGTTAGTGCCCTGGGGAGGTTCATTTTGCAGTTTTGGGCAACCTAAATGTCAAATTGTACCAGCAAATTTTCTGTTTCTGTTGCTGTTTCTTCTTTGCTTCAGATTTAATGGTGTCTCAGATGAGGTGTGCAGTGCTTGTAATAACAGCAGCCAGATGAACCTCACAGAATATGAGTTCCCTGATTGGGGTTGTTAATGTGGTCCAATCAGGGAGCCTTGGCTGACAGTTAGGAACAGGGGTGTCAGACATCCTGTTCGCTCTGAGAGCTGGCTCTGAATAAGGCTGATTAGTGTAAAGTACTACATATGTCTAAGTAAAGGGTGACTTGGTGATGGGATACTGGCCTATGTGGAGTTACTTCAGTCTGCAAATTGGCTGATGCTGCCTTTGCTTGATTGTGATGGCTGATTCTATTGTAATTTTCCAGAAAAGTTCGAATGAAGTTGAGAAGGGGCTCTTGTGGGGCCGTGGACAATGCCCAGTGATCCAGAATTCCACTCCAGAACTGTTGACCAAGGAAGGAGCATTCATAGCACAATAAAACAACTTGAAAATCAATCCACCAATCCTTTCCAACACACCGAGGGCAGGAATTAAGAGCAGGAGAGATTCTGGATCAGCCATACTTGATGGGGAGTGGTATCCTTCAAGTTACAACTACTCGCCTCACTCTGAGAAAAAATAATGTCCTTTGGGACTAATGGTTAATTGTGGACAGATGTCTGAAGTTATCCAGATCTGCTTGAAAACCTAATCCAAAATAGCATGAAAAAATGAACAGAAACTATTCCAGCCCACTCCTACCTTTTTTCAAAGCTGAGTCACAGCCTGACTTACTCTTTCCAATGAATGATGCTCCCCAATCATATAGTGCTTCTCCTAAAAGAAAAACTAGCCAGGTCGTAACAATCATGATCTTCCCGTCTGGTCTTTGGTGAACTGACACCGAACTCACTTGCAGCTGCCTTAAGCAGGCTTTGAGGTTATTATGATGTTTGCTGACTCTGTGAAGTGTAACAATAGTGTAGGGGTTTTTGCTGATCAGTTTAAGACTCTGTGTAGCACCACCAGATGTAACCTCTGCAGGAAACCTCAAGGCCAACTTCTGTGCCAAAACATTTGTAATAGCTGCAGCCAGGGGTGGCATGGTGGCTCGGTGGTTAGCACTGCTGCCTCACAGCATCAAGGACCCAGGTTCAATTCCACCCATGGGCAACTGTCTGTGTGGTGTTTGTATATTCTCCCCATATCTGCATGGGTTTTGCCGAGGTGCTCTGGCTTCCTCCCACAGTCCAAAGATGTGTGGATTGGCCATTGTGTCCATGGGTGTGTTGGTTAGATGGAGAATGGGTCTGGGTGGGATGGCCAAGTATCCGTGTGGACTTGTTGGACTAAAGGGCCTGTTTCCACACTGTAGGGGTGCTAAGATTACATATTGGAATCTCAAAATTTGTTGCTTTGTTATAATGCTTTTTCATTATTCTTTCATGTGATGGTGGCATCAATGTTAAGGCCACTGTTTGGTGCCCAACCCTGAGTGCCCTTAAACTGAACAGCTTGCTAGGCTATTTCAGCAGGTACTTCAAAGTCAACCACATTGCAGTGGGTCTGAACTCACATGTAGACCAGATTGAATAAGGACAGCAAATTTCCATCCCTAACAGATACTGGTGAAGCTGATGGGCTTAAATGACAATTGTTTCCTGGTCCCTAGCAGACTAACTTCTTTCCATTTACTAATTGAATCAAAATTTTATCAGCTGCTGTGTTAGGGTATGAAGTCATATTCTAGATTGCTAGCCTACTGACAAAAGGAGAATGCCAATTACTCTCAGTGCAATAGACAAGTCGAAATGACAGCAATATCAATAATGGTTGTGAGAAATTGAAATTGGTGTATTGTGTCCATTTATATTCCAATTTCATTGTTCAGGCAAAGTGATATGGCTCATTGGCCTGCTCAGGCTCTGAAAATCAAGACCTCAGAAACAGATCCTTTTTCTTGTATTAATGCAATCTTTCAGAGTTCAGGTCCCTGGTGTACTTTGTGGTTTTCTGCATGTTAGGCTATGTACCATATACATAGAAAATCAGGTTCTTGTTGAGACAGATGTCTTGAAGTTTATAAATATCACTAACTACTGCTAGAATATCGGAGATCTAACGCACAAAATCTGCATTTTGTTCTTACTGATATTGCTGTTCATTGCATTCATATAGTGACTAATTATACTGACTCCAATTCAGAGAAAGAGTGTCTGAAGGTGAGGTGGTAACCTTAATTACAGAATGTCAAATTGTGATGCCTTGTGCTGTCTGAAAGGAACAGGCCTGTCTAGTCTGAAATCCTATCCACAATATAACATTATTTTTTAAAGAATGGGAATGTTCTTTTGATATCACATACAAGAATACATATAAATATATTGTCTTTAGCATTCAGATGATGTCTTGGTTGATGAATGACATGCGATTGGGTCCTTTTACAATGATCATGAGTTGGCAGTGAGGCTTCACCCGAGGTGTGCTACCTGCTGATGGCTGCGTACCATTTGTCATAGATGCTGGACGTTGTCTGGCATTATGTTTTTGGTGTCCAAATCATTGTTCTGTGTGCTGTGTGGTTGGTTATAGAAACTTTGGATATCACCTATTTCTTCACAGGATTTGACCATTGCTCATCACAACATTATATGACTGAGACTGAATGCAATGGCATAGCACACAGAAGACAAAAAATGAAGAATGTTACAGCACAGAAACAGGCCCTTCGGCCCACCAAGTCTGTGCCAAAACATGACTCCTTCCTAAACTAAAAACGTTTTGCCTCTGTAAGTTACAAATCCCTCTATTCCCCATGTATCTATGAAGAAATGCAGCTACTGTATCTGCTTCTAACAATTCCTCTGGCACCATATTGCAGGCAGTTAGCACCTTCTTTGTAAAAAATGTGCCTCTCACATCTCCTGTAAACTTTCTCCCTTTTATCTTAAAGCTATATCCTCTAGTAATTGACATTTCTACCTGGTGAAAAGACTCCAACTATGCATTCTATCCATGCCTCTCATAATTTTGTACAACTCAATCAGATCACCCCTTGTCCTCCAATGTTCAAGTGAAACCAAATCAAGTTTTTCTAAGATAACAAAGTGTGAAGCTGGATGAACACAGCAGGCCAAGCAGCATCTCAGGAGCACAAAAGCTGACGTTTCGGGCCCAGACCCTTCATCAGAGAGCTCTGATGAAGGGTCTGGGCCTGAAACGTCAGCTTTTGTGCTCCTGAGATGCTGCTTGGCCTGCTGTGTTCATCCAGCTTCACACTTCGTTATCTTGGATTCTCCAGCATCTGCAGTTCCCATTGTCTCAAGTTTTTCTAATCTCTCTTCATAACTGACTCCCTCCAAACCAGGCAACATCCTGGTAAACCTTTTCTGTACCTTCTCCGAAGCCTCCTTCTGGCAGTGTGGTGACCAGAACTGTACACAATATTCCAGATGTGACTAACTAAAGTTCTTTACACATTCAAACATGACTCACCAGTTTTTATACTCCATGCTTCAACTTTTGAGGGAAAGCATGCCATATTCCTTCTTGACCACCTTGTACTCTTGCTCACCGTGGGTCCCATGTGACTTCACCTTCTGTATCAGTCTGCCACGAGGACCCTTGTCGAAGACCTTGCTAAAGTCCACAGAGACAAAGTCCATTACCCTGCCCTCATTAATCATCTTTGTCACTTCCTCAAAAAATCCACTGAGTTTGTGAGACTCATCCTTCCCCACACAAAGCTATGCTGTCTATGACCAATAAATCCATATTTTCCCAAATTTGAATAACCCAGTTCCTAAAAACCTTCTCCATTAATTTTCCTACTACTGACATAGAGCTCACGAGCCTGTAATTTCCTAGATTATCCCTGTTGCCCTTTTTAAGTAAAGGGAAAACATTGGATATTCTCCAGCCCAGTGGGACCTCTCCTGTGACTAAACAGGATACAAAGATTTCATACAAGGTCCCAGCAATTTCCTCAATCCCCCACTGTCCTGGGATTGATGCCTCAAATCCTGGGGACTTGTCCACCTCAATGCTTTTCAAAACAACCAACACTTCCTCCTTTTTTGTACTGACATCCCCCAAAATATCAACATGCCTTTCTCTAGACCCACCATCCACAATGCCCTTCTCTTTCATGAATACTGATACAAAGCGTTCATTAAAGACCTCCCCCCATCCTCCAGCTCCATGCATAAACTTCTACCTTTGTCCTGACCAACCCTTTCCCTAGCTGTCCTCTTGCTCCTTATATACATACTAAAAGACAACTTTTTCACACAGAGGATGGTGCAGGCATGGAATGAGCTGCCAGTGGAAGTGATAAAGACTGGTACAGTTACGACATTTAACGGGCATCTGGATGTGTATATGAATAGCAAGAGTGTACAAGGATATGGGCCAAATGCTGGAAAATGGGTCGAGATTAATTTAGGATATCTGGTCAGCGCAGGTGAGTTGGATGTGAGGATCTGTTTCCATAAGGTATAGCTGTATGACTCTGACTCTATATAAAAAGCCTTGACATTTTCCTTAATTTTGTTTGCCAAGGTCATTTCACAGTCCCTTTTAGCTCTCCTAACTCCTTATATAAATGTTTGCCCATTTTCTTTATATTCCTCAAGGGTTCTGTTTGCCTTCAGTTTCCCAAACCTTATGTATGCCTCCTTTTTCTTTTTGACTGAGCTTACGATTTCTCTTGTCATCCAAAGTTCCCAAATCTTGCCATCTTAATCTTTTATTTTCACAGGAACATGCTGGCCCTGAACTCTAATTAACTGATGTTTAAAAGATTCCCACCTTTAAGTCATGGGCTTAGCCTCAATCAGCTGCTCCCAATTTACATTCAGGGATAGTAGGAATTGCCGATACTGGAGAATTTGAGATAACAAAGCTGAAAATGATTTTCTGAAGAAGGGTCCAGAACCGAAACGTCAGCTTTCCTGCTCCTCTGATGCTGCTTGGCCTGCTGTGTTCATCCAGCTCTGCACCTTGTTATCCCAACTTACATTCCCCAGTTCCTGCCTAATATTGTGGTCGTTAGCCATCCCCCATATTTATACTTTCACTGGAGGACCACACTTATCCTCGTCCATAAGTAATTTAAAAGTTATGGAACTATTTTCGAAATGTTCCCCCATTGAAGCTTTGATCACCTGGCCAGGCTTATTCCCCAATACCAGTTCTAATCTGGCCCCTTCCCTAATTGGACTGTTTACATATTGCCTCAAGAAATCCTCAGGTTCACATCTAATCAATACCCTCCTTCAAACTAAGCCCTTGGCTTAAAGGAAGTGCAAGTCAAAATATGTGAAATTAGAGTCTCCCACCATAACAAATCTGTGGCTTTCACTTATCCCATCCTCCTATTTTCTGCATGTGGACGGACATTTTCCCAGCTACCATCAGTTCTAAGGAAGGGTCACCAGACCTGAAACATTAACTCTGACTTTTTTCTTCACAGAAGACCTGCTGAGCTTTTCCAGCAAGTTCTGCTTTTGTGGTTGCTGTTGTGTTGTTTTCACATTTTTCCATAATGTGTGTACATATCTGTTCCTCTGTTTCCCACTGGCTGTTGGCTGGCTGTGGTACAGCCCTGTCAAAGCGATTGCAATCTTCCTATTCCTGAGCTCTACACATACCGCCTTGCTGGATGTATCTCCAAGGTGTCTGCCCTGAGTACAGTTATGATATTCTCCCCCATCAGTTAGACAAACCGCGGCCCCCAGCACTTTTACCTTGCTCTCTATCTTGTAATTTTTTTCACAAACCTATGTGTCAAGCACATATGCTTTGTGCAGGTTCAAGATTGGGACTAATGCCTGTATCATATCATATCATATAGTATCCATACAGTGTGGAAGCAGGCCATTTGCTCTTGTACTATTCTCTCCCTTCTTTCTAACAATGCGTCATGTACATGGGGTTGATTGGTGAGAAAACATGAGGGAAGATCCGTGCGAATCTGTCAGTGAGGGCAAATTGATACCCAGATGTGTAGCATTCACATTATTCCAGTACATCACTCCAGTCCTGTATCTGGTGTACGATGACATCGAGGGCCACTAGCACACAATCCATTCATTCAACCCTTCGTCTGCATCAGCATTTGTAGAGAGGTGGTGGGAGGGTGATGGTAATGAGGTGGTTTGAGTTAAACAGTACTGTCACAGATTGGCAAATTTTAGGAATCACAGAGTTAAGGATCAAAGATTTGTAAATGGTATTGAGGTACAAACAATTCATGATCTACTTGAGCGAGTGGATAGGTTTGAACGGCTGAATAGTCCATTCCTATTCTGAAGAAAGTAACAAGATATTAATTACACGGAGCAAGCTTTGCTTGTATTCAGTACTTACACTGAAGGGGTAATTTTCCAACTTAATTTTGCCAGGAGAATTGAATTAATGCAGCAACAATTCAGAATGCAAGATGAACGCCAGGCTTGTCTTGTTCAAAGATATTGTAAAGTGCTGAGGAAGTTTTATTTAACAGTGAAAGGGATGCTGCACAACCACAAGGTCTCATCTTTTCATGGAAATTCCCCAATTTACAGGTGGCGCGGTAGCTCAGCTTAGCACTGCTGCCTCAACACCAGCAGGGACCCGTGTTCAATTTGAGCCTTGGGCAACTGTCTGTGTGGAGTTTGCATGTTCTCCACATGTCTGTGTGGATTTCCTCTGGGTGGCCACACTCCAAAGATGTGCAGTTTAGGTGGATTGGCCATGCTAAATTGCCCCACAGTGTCCAGGGATCTGTAGGTTAGGTGGATTAGCCATGCAGGGGTAGGATAGGGCAGGGGGCTGAATCTGAGTTGGATGCTCTTCAGAGAGTTGGTGTGGATTTGTTGAACTGAATGGTCTGTTTCCACACTTAAGGAATTCTACAAAAACCTTTGCTCTGCCTGTAGGAGGTTGAGCACACTAGGACTGCAGCAGTTCATTTTATATTTACATTTTTCAATAAACATCAGTGATGCTGAAACAATGCTGTATATGCCTGTCTGTGAGCAATTTAACATGCAAGTGAGGAATATATAAATGATAGAGTATACTACCACCTTTTAGCTTTGGCTAATTTCCACTTTCCACCTTCCTTCCTACATCTACTGATTGCATGTTCCTTTATAGAATCCCTACAGTGTGGAAACAGGCCCAAGCCCAACAAGTTCATACTGACCCTTCGAGCATCCCACCCAGACTTATCTCCCTATAACCCATCTAATCTACACATCACTGAACACTACAGGAAATTTAGCATGGTCAATCCATCGAGCCTGCACATCTTTGGACTGTGGGAGGAAACCAGAGCAACTGGAGGAAACCCACGCAGACACGGGGAGAATGTGCAAACTCCACACAGACAGTCGCCCGAGGGTGGAATCAAACCCGGGTCCCTGGCGCTGTGAGGCTGCAGTGCTGACCACTGAGCCACCGTGCCACCCCAGTGCCTGTTCCACTAAGGAAACAAAAATTGACACTACATTACTCCCTCACCCTCCATCCTGACACTCTCAAGACATGGCCTCCTCTTGTAGGTAGAAAAGTGAGCAATGTTGGGGTGACAAATAAAAGTTCAGTGTCATATGGCTTAACTATTGAGACTACTGTGCATGTGTGCAATTTTGAGCAGAGTGCTTTGATTTTGTTTCTTGCCGTGTATAATGGACAACATTGTGAAATAAAATATTGACAAGTTCTGGAAGTTTAGGACAACAGTCACCATTGAGCTGTGCCTTGAGGTTCTGATTCAACTTTACATTGGTGTTCTACTAAGATACTTTGCCAGATAATGTTGGTGAACTGTGCAAAATATGTGCCAACACTTAATCCAAATGCAGGCTTTTTTCACTGCCCACTCAGGGTTATGCCATAGTTAAATCAGTATTAGTCCTCGCCAAAGACTCCACACAAACTGCTCTGCTCATTGTGCAAACTGGAGGATGCTGTTTAATTCCAGCAAGTTCCCCCCATCTCTGTAATACCATCTGGAGAAGGAGGCAACTCTAATACAATGACACAGAACTCTCTTGTTTAGGCTCCTGCCATTTCAAACATTTTGTTTAGGAGGGTGTGTCTCTTTAAGGTCCCTTTAAGAGCTGTTTGCACCCAAAATCTCACTCCTGACAAGTATGTAGAGCCAATGTATTCTGCAGCAAAATATATTTAAATAAAGTGACAGCTTTAAAAAGGTTTTAGTTCCATTCTGCAGGAAGATGAGGAGCATTGAGTGGGATAGAGATAATGGGAACTGCAGATGCTGGAGATTCCAAGATAATAAAATGTGAGGCTGGATGAACACAGCAGGCCAAGCAGCATCTCAGGAGCACAAAAGCTGACGTTTCTGGCCTAGACCCTGAAGGGTCTAGGCCCGAAACGTCAGCTTTTGTGCTCCTGAGATGCTGCTTGGCCTGCTGTGTTCATCCAGCCTCACATTTTATTATCTTATTGAGTGGGATAGCATTGTTTTCAAAGTCTAAAACAGCAGGCAAGATCATGCCTGATAGATACCATTTAATTTACATGTTTAATAACATAAAAATGTACTGTTTGTCTGTAACATATATTATAAAGGTCTTAATGGAAGTAGTAATTATCCTAGTGGAATATCACTAAATCCATCTTCCAATTTGTGTTCTTCAAGCAGAACACCATCTTCCTCATGCTTAAATTGTTCAGGGGAATTTAGTTTGGGTTTGACTCTCTGTGTCAGCTGGTGAAACTGAGTTCTGAACATATTCTTGACCCCGGTGTGCCAGGTCTCCAATTTGCTGATCAGTTTGAATTGGGATGTTGCCGTTCCGTTGAGCCTCTGATGTAAAGATTCTGGATCTGAAGCCATTTGTCTCAAAGGCTCAGGAGCTAATGGAGGATCCCACAACGTGGACCAGAGAGACAGGTCCTGGTCATTAGAGAAGACAGGACTGCTGCTGCCTGTTGACAGGGAATCAGCTTCACTCTCTGAACTGACGGAACCACTGAAATCTGGTGCTATTTTACAAATTAGAATGATGGGCTCACACAGCCGCTCAGTGTTTGCATCTGCCCCGCAAATTTTTGCCTGCACCTTGGAAATCTCTTCCATTGTTGTAAAATCTCCACGCCTCCAATTGGTCAAGCACATCTTCACCTCCCCGTAGCATCCAGAATCTGGGCCTCCTTTCATCTTGTCATCCCCTTTCACATCCTTATGTTTTACAGTTACCCCCTTCACTTGCCTTGCATTATGTAGGCTGTATATCTGCTCTTCCTTTAAGTCCATGGGGTGGTCTTTAGCTTCTGATAGTGCCTCATTGGCCTTTGTAAAGCTTCGACAATGTGTACATCGTTTAAACACCACCTTTTTTGGGGGAATTTCAAGCCCTGCCTCACTTATATCCATGTGTCTTTGCTTTGGACTCTGTTGCATACACTTAGTCCATGGTTCAAACATCTTGGCTCTTGATGTATTGAAGAAAGTTTTCCAAAATGCCACCTCATTGCAAAATGCCCTGCATCCTTCTTCCCTATCACCAACTATTACTTCAATCAGTCCTGAAATCGATATCAATGTATTGAAGCAATCAAAGTATTGAGCCTGAATCTGCCAGTGGCTAAAATTAGCTTTGCATATGGCTGCTTTATCAATCAGCAGACCTTTGGGCTTTGTGATGTTAGGCAAATGTGATGGGTTTGCAAGTTGATGTAACAGAGTAGTTTAACATCACTTGCCATAACTAGTCTGGCTAGGTTTGACATTTAACTTCTAGATAGCTACTAATTAGTGAAGTTATCCAGGACAAGAGATCAGCTGCTCTGTTTCTAAAGCATCTAAGCGACTCAATTGCTGATATTTAGACACAACACAACAGATTCCGATCTCACAGCAAAGCTTTGATCACAAAATCCACACTGATGCTCGAACTTCTTTTGGCTGCCATGAGAAATCAGGGTCTGATTTGCCATCTGTGGAGGATGTAAAAGATCCTGTGGTACTATGATGTAGTAAAGCAGATTTGTCTCTCTGATGTCCTCACTAATATTACCCCATTAACCACCAGTATCAAAATGAAAGATGCCCCAACATCACACTGAGTTTTTATTTGGGCCCTTACTGTGCACATAATCCTTGCTGAGTATCTCTCGAGGCTGAGTACAAAGACATTTAAGTGGAAGAGTGACAATAATGTCGTTTGAGATGTCTTGTGCTCCTATCCACCTGATTTTGGAAATAAAATGGTCGAAAGAAAGACATACATTTATATGATGCATTTCACATTCTCTGGACATCTTACCATGCACGGCACAATTTTATATTGCATAAGGAGGATCTAGGCATATGGGAGGATATAATTATATGAGGAAAATATTGTGTGGAGAAATTCTGATAATGGAGAAAATATGGCTGTATGGCAAGGATATGGTTGTATGAGGAAGATATGGCTGTATGGGATCTCAGAGTATAACAGGACCTTGATGAGATGGGTCAATAGGCCAAGGAGTGGTAGATGGACTTTAATTTAGATAAATGTGACATGTTGCATTTTGGTAAGTCAAGCCAGGGCAGGACTTATACACTTAATAGTGAGACCTTGGGGAATTTTGGCAAACAAAGAGACATAGCGGTGCAGGTGCAGTTCCTTGAAAGTGGATTCGAAGGTAGACAGGATAGTGAAGAAGGCATACATGCCTTTATTTGTCAGTGCACTGAGTATTGGAGTTAGGATGTAATGTTGCAGCTGTACGGGACATTGGTGTGGCCACTTTTAGAATATTGTGTGCTATTCTGGTGACCCTGCTATAGGAAAGATGTTGTTAAACTTGAGAAGGTGCAGAATAGATTTACAAGGGTATTGGCAGCTCTAGAGGGTGTGAATTATAGTGAGGGGTTTTTTTTCCCTGAAGTGTTGGAGGCTGAGGTGTGAGATTTACAGAAACATAGAAGCAGGAGGAGGCAATTAGGCCCTTCAAGTCTGCTCCACCATTCTTCACGAATCATGGCTGATCATCCAACTCAATAGCCTCATCCTGCTTTTGCTCCATAACCTTTAATCCCATTCACCCCAAGTGCTACATCTAGCCACCTCCTGAATACATTCAATGTTTGGATCAGCTACTTCCTGTGATAATGAATTCCACAGGCTCACCACTCGTTGGGTGAAGAAGTGTCTCCTCATCTCCATCCTAAAGCATTTACCCTGAATCTTCATACTGTGACACCTGGTTCTGGACACACCCACCATCGAGAACATCCTCCCTGCATCTCGCCTTTCCAGTCCTGTTTGAATTTTATTAGTCTCTATGAGATTCACCCTCATTTATCTGAACTTTAGCAAAAATAATCCCAACCTAGTCAATCTCTCCTCACATGTCAGACCTGCCATCCCTGGAATCAGCCTGGTAAACATTCGCTGCTCTCCCTCGAGAGCAAGACCATCGTTCCTCAGAAAAGGAGACCAAAACTGCTCACAATATTCCAGGTGTGGCCTCACCAAGGCCCTGTATAACTGCAACAACACATCCCTGCTCCTGTGCTGGAAACCTCTCACAATGAAGGCCAACATACCATTTGCCTTTTTTACTGCCTGCTGCACCTGATGCTTACCTTCAGCAACTGGTGCACAAGGACACCCAGGTCCCACTGCACACTCCTTTCTCCCAATTTACAGCCATTTAGGTAGTAATCTGCCTTCTTGGTTTTGCTGCCAAAGTGAATAGCCTCACATTTATCCAAATTACACTGCATCTGCCATTGATTTGCCCACTCACCCAACCTGTTGAAATCATGCTGAAGGATCTCTGCATTTATATCACTGTTCACTCTCCCATCCAATGTGCAAACTTGGAGATGTTACACCTTGTTTCCTCATTCAAATCATTAATATATATTGTAAATAGGTGGAGTCCCAGCACCGATCCCCACTAGTTACTGCCCGATAATTTGGAAAGGACCCAATAATTCCTATTCTTTATTTCTTCTCTGCCAGCCAGTTTCCTATCCATCTCAGTACACTTCCTCCAATCACATGCACTTTAATCTTGCATAATAATCTCTTATGCAGGACTTTGTCAAACAGTTTCTGAAAGTCCAAATAAACCACATTGACTGGCTTCCCCTTGTCGACTCTACTGGTTACATCTTCATAGAATTCCAACAGATTTGTCAAGTATGATTTCTCCTTCATAAATCCATGCCGACCCTGTCTGATCCTGAGATAATGGGAACTGCAGATGCTGGAGAATCTGAGATAACAAAGTGTGGAGCTGGATGAACACAGCAGGCCAGCAGCATTTTAAGAACATAAAAGCTGACGTTTCAGGCCTATACCCTTTATCAGAAAAGGGAGAGGGGAGAGGGTTCTGAAATAAAAAGGGAGAGGGGGGCGATGGATCGATGATGGATAGAGGAGAAGACAGTTGGAGAGGAGACAGATAAGTTAAAGAGATGGGAATGGAGCCAGTAGAGGTGAGTGTAGGTGGGGAGGTAGGGATGGGATAGGTCAGTTCAGGGAGGACAGACAGGTCAAGGGGGCAGGATGAGATTAGTAGGAAGGAGATGGGAGTGCGACTTGAGGTGGAAGGAGGGGTAGGTGAGAGGAAGAACAGATTAGGGAGGCGGGGATGACCTGGGCTGGTTTTGGGATACAGTAGGGGGAGGGGAGATCTTTAAGCCTTCTGCAGTGCCACCCGAAGGTTGCAGGAACAGCAACTCATATTCTGCTTGGGAACCCTGCAGCCCAATGGTATCAATGTGGATTTCACAAGCTTCAAAATCTCCCCTCCCCCTGCTGCATCCCAAAACCTGCCCAGCTCATTCCCTCCTCCCTAACCTGTTCTTCCTCTCACCTATACCCTCCTCCCACCTCAAGCCGCAACTCCATTTCCTACTGACTAATCTCATCCCGCCCCCTTGACCTGTCCGTCCTCCCCGGACTGACCTATCCCCTCCCTACCTCCCCACCGACACTCACCTCTACTGGCTCCATCTCCGCCTCTTTAACTTGCCTGTCTCCTCCACCTATCTTCTCCTCTATCCATCTTCAATCACCTCCCCCGCTCTCCCTATTTATTTCAGAACCCTCTCTCCCTCCCCCTTTTCTGATTAAGGGTCTAGGCCCGAAACGTCAGCTTTTGTGCTCCTCAGACGCTGCTTGGCCTGCTGTCTGATCCTGACACTGCTTTCTAAATGCTCCATTAAAGTCCTTGATAATGGATTCGAGAATTTTCCCCACTAATGGGGAAATTCCCCATTTTCCCTGTTTTCGTCTAGCTCCACTTTTGAATATTGGAGTTACATTATCTGCTCTCCAATCTACAGGGGCCATTCTAGAGTCTGTAGAATCCTAGAAGATGACCACTAATGCATCCATTATTTCCAGAGCCATTTCTTTAAGTATGCTGGGATGTAGATTGTCAGGCCCTGGAGATTTATTGGCCTTCACTGCCAATGATTTTCCCAGCACCATTTCTATACTAACATTAGTCTCGCTCAATCCTTCCATTTCACTAAATCTTGAATTCTGCAATATTTCTGGTACCTGATTTGTGTCGTCTTTTGTGAAGACAGTACCAAAGCATATATTCAGTCAGAGATAACAAGATGTAGAGCTGGATGAACACAGCAGGCCAGGTAGCATCTTAGGAGCAGGAAAGCTGACCTTTCGGGCCTAGGCCCTTCATCAGACCCATTCCAGCTCTACACCTTGTTATCTTGGATTTTCCAGCATCTGCAGTTCCTATTATCTCTGATACATATTCAATTGCTCAGTTATTTGTTTGTTCCCTCTTGTATATTCCCCCATTTATGTCTGTAGGGGACCTACATTTGTCTTCACCAATCTTCCTCATCACATACCAACAGAAACTGGAAGTGCCAGTCTTTATGTTCCCTGAAGGTTTGCTTTTGTACTGAATTTTCCCTTCTTAATCAATCCCTTGGTCTTTCTTTGCTGAATTCTGAACTGCTCCCAGTCATCAGACATATTATTTTTCTTATCCAATCTGTATGTTTCTTCCTTGGATTGGATACAATCTCTAATTTCCTTTCTGAGCCATGGATTAGCCTGTTACCCATTTTGCTTTAGTGAGAGACAGGAATAAACAGTTGTAGCAGTTCTCCCATGTGTTCCACGAATATTTGCTATTGCCTATCCACTGTTATCCCTTTAAGTAACTCTCCCCAATCTATCAAGGCCAACTCATACCTAATATATTCAGAGTTTCCTTTATTAAGATTCAGCACCCTTGTCTCCGAATAAACTACCTCACTCTCCAGCTTGATAAGAAGCACTCTATCATTGTTATGATTGCTCTTCTCCAAGGGGTGTCAAGCAGCTAGATTGGTAATGATTCCCTTTTCTTTACACTGTACTCAGTCTAAGATGGCCTGGTCTATAGTTGGCTCTTCCACATATTGGTCAAAAAAAAACATCCTTTATACACTCCAGGAAGTTCTCCTCCACAGCATTGTAGCTAATTTGATTTGCCCAATCTATGTACAGATTAAAATTACCCATGATCCCCAATATTCCGTTATCACAGGCCCATCTAATTTGCTGTTTAATGCCATTCGTAATATCGCTGCTGCAGTTTGGCAATCTATATATGACACCCACAAATGTTTTTTGCCCCTTGATATTTCTCAACTCTACCCATATAGACCCCACATTGTCAGAGCTAATATCCTTTCTCACTATTAATTTCCTCTTTAACCAATAATGTCACTGCACCACCTTTTCCTTTTGCTTGTCCTTCCTAAATACTGAATACCCTGGGACATTCAGTTCCCATCCTTGGTCACTCTGCAGCCATGCCTCCATAATCCCAATTATGTCGTACCCATTTATATCTATCTGCATGATTAGTTCATCGACTTTATTGCAGATGCTCGACACATTAAGGCATAAAGCCTTTAAACTTGGCTTTTTAACATTATTTGTTCCTCCCTTATTTTTCTCAATAGTCCATTCTGAATGTTGTCCTTGGTTTTCCTATCACTTTTCTTACTCCCTTTTCTACCCTTTGTTTTTGTCCTTGGCCCATCCTTCTCTGATGCCTTACATAGATTCCCATCCCCCTGGCATATTAGTCTAAACCCAAAATCATAAAGGGGCATGGATATGTGAAGAGTCATGTCTTTTTCCTCAGGTGGGGGAATCCATAACTAGGTGACATATGTTTAAGGTGAGAGGGGAAAGATTTAAAAAGGACTTAAAGCGTAACTTTTCCATGCAGAGAGTGGGGTACGTATGGAATGAGCTGCCTGAGGAAGTGTTGGATGCACGTAAAATTACAACATTTAAAAGGCATCTGGATGTGTACATGAACAGGAAGGGTTTAGGGGGATATGGGCCAAATGGGATTAGATCCGTTTTGGATATCTGGTTGGCATGGACGGGTTGGACTGAAAGGTCTGTTGCTGTGCTGTATAACGCTGGTTCTACCTGGCTGTATGCGGAGGATATGGTTGTATGGGGAGGAAATGGCTTTGTGAGGATGATCTGGTTATATGGGGAGGACTTGGTTGAATGGAGAAGATGTGGCTGCATGGGAGGATGTGTTTGTTTGGGGTGGATGTAGCTGAATGCAGTGGATATGGTTGTACGGGGAGGTTACGGCTGAATGAGGAAGATGTGGTTTTATGGAGTGGATGTGCTGTAAGGGGAGGACATGGCTAAATGGGACAATGTTTACAGCTTTGTTTATCCTTGACAAAGTTCCAAACTGAATCATTTCCAAACAGTTAACGAGAATTAGATCTACTGTTGGGTGTTTACCAATTGCACATTCACTGTGAAAAATTACTTTTACAAGAACTGTGGGAAATTGGACTATAATTCCACATGATGCTGACTTCTCTTCAACTTCACTGCCTCCGTCTGTTTCTGTCTCCTATGGTTTAGATGATTGTGCTTATTCATACATCTCCAATCCTTCAGCATGCCAAACTGGAAGATGGGTTTTGATTTTGTCCAATGCTCAACGATGACGGCAGAGGCAGGAGAGGCTGAGAGCTCAACAATGAAAGGCAGCCTGCAGCAATACAGGAGGGAATCTGAGGACGAAGCCCCACAGGAATTCAGTGACCTGACATGAGTTTAGGGTCTAGAGAATCTCTATCCTATTGAGCCAGAGAATCATTGGGTACAGAAGCAGACATTGGACAATTGGCTGTTAATAATCAAAATGAGGCTGCAATAGGGTTACAGTTAGGGTTATGCTCCAGTTATGCCCATGATTGCTGGCAAACCAAAGGAAGTGTGGCAATGGCAAAAGCAACCGTACTGCCACTGCTCCTTTTTAAGTTGGTATGTTATTTCCACTAACAGAAGGGCACTGCTAGAATGACAATCAACTTCAGCGCCAATGCCAATGTAGCACTCTTTCAGCAATACCCCGATGCCAATTCTGATTATTCTAGGGCAGCACAGTAGCTCAGTGGTTGTTGCTGCTGCCTCAAGTACCAGGGATCCGGGTTTGATTCCAGCCTCAGGTGACATCCAAAGATGTTCAGGTTAGGTCATTAGGCCATGCTAAATTGCCCATAGTGCCCACGGATATGCAGGCTAGGTAGCTAGCCATGGGAAATGCAGGGTTACGGGCATACAGTAGGGAGGTGGGTTTCAGCGGGATGCTGTTTGGTGGGTTGGTATGGACTCGATGGGCCTAATGGCCTGCTTCCACATTGTCATGATTCTATGTTCTAACACAATGAAACCCTGATCTTGAGCTTGAACCCATAAGCTTCTATTTGATAAGAAATGTTAACACACTAACCTCTAGATGAGCTGTGATGTGGCTATACTTTAACTTTCAACTGAGATGGTCTGTGAATAACTGTAAAAGTTACATGCATATAAAATATTGCAAACCTTTATTGTTAATAATGCTAACATTTTCAATTGCAACTTTATCATGTCTAGCAGTTATTTGACGCGCAACAGCTACAGAAGTATATTTAAAGAAACAATATCACTTTTTCTAAATGGAGTGACAAGGCGGAATTTAAATCTGTCTGTAGTGGTTTCAGTGTGTAGCAGATAACGTAGTTTTGTTGGTTTGCATGATACCCACCAAATAGCCACTCTTTAATCCACCAACTTCACCTACAGTAAATTGCATCATTTCCTATTGCTCAGGAAGAGGGAGTCATTCCTCAAACGGATCATCTGACCTTGTGACAGGCTGAGGCATGTATTTCACCCCATGTAAGTTTAGCTTCTATTTTGGGTTGAGGGATGTGGTGGTGGAGGGGGAGTACATGTGGCTCAGATGTGGAGGACAGGAAGAGAAATTTAGTCTAAAACCCTGTCTTTAAAACAAATGATCAGGCAGGCCCCAATACCAGGGCAGGAGATAGGACCAGGTGTCTCTCTCATACCTTAATGATACCTTCATGTCCTTGAACCACCTCACACTCCATTCTGCCTGCTACTGAAGATGGTAAGCACTTTCCATCATTGCCTAGGCAAGACCAGGAGTTCTCATTTGCGGGATACTGCATTGGATCAATGTGGAGCTCCATGGCTTGGTGGGGGTGGAGAAGCAGGAAGTAGTTACACTGTTTTCACTGCACACAGACCAATCATAAAATACAAGTGATGTTGCTGGGGAAGTGGTATTGGTGAAGGGGGTAGAGTGACAATGTTAAAAGTTACAATGCCATCGGAAGACTTCTTGTCAAAACTTTTCATCTTGTTCTAATCAGAACAATTTTCAAGAAATATCAATTCAAGGGAAAACCAAAATTTATACTGCATCAGGAGACAGTGCTGCTTGGTTGGCTAGTTGTTCTGATTGTCATGGTGAATGCACCATGTAGTAGCCTTTACAGCAGCAACATGAGAGTTATTTGCTACTAAAAGGGTGCTGATGTAAATTTAAAAATACCTTCTGCCTATCCCACAAATAAGTAATGTGGTCTATCAATTGCAGTGCCAGAGTGATGCCAGATATGTAGGCCATACATCACAAAGACTGGTGGGATCATATCTAACATCATATTTCTTTGCAACTTTGCTATAAGAAAGGTACTGACTCTAATTAATCCATGCTGATAAAATTCTCAACGCAATATCCACCATTGGATGGGATTCTGCAATTTGACAACTATTTTCTGAATAATTCTGTGTGTAAAGAATTACACTGAAAGTCAACTGAGTTGGGCTCACAGTGTGGTACACTTGCCTGTATGTATTAACACACAGGGCCATGCACTTTGCAGACAGGAAAAAACATATACACACACTGCACCTGTTTCAATTGAACAAAATAGTTGACAGGCATTTACTGGTCCATTTCTTAAGAAAATGCCCTGAGCAGAGTCAACCTGCTTGGTTGAAAATTTAAACAAAGCCTGTCAATGAACTGTCAATCATCAATGATTGGTGCATTTTCTTTTGGAATCACAGTCCACTTGTCAAACAATTAGCATTCCCCTCTCATGTGGAATTATTATTGGTTTTGTCCTTGATACTCTTGCAAATTGTCCTGATTAGTACCAGGCTCTGACAAAATGTCACAGAGATGTCATGCTGTGTGCTACCAAAGCTACAATACCTTGTTGCATTGACTGTACAGGAACAGGAATTAGGTCAATAATTAATGCCAGGCTCTGAAGGTGGACATCCCAGTGAGTCAACCAGAGACATTGTGCAGCAAAAGTAATTAGTGTGTCAGCTAGAAAATAACACCGGAAGGTGGCTGATCTTGGAATACTTTTATCTTGTGAAATAATTGAATAACAGGAATGTGGGAGAGAAGGTGTCTAGACTGATTCCTTTGTCAAGACACAACACAGAAAACGAACATATACAGGTATTGTCTCTTTAAAGGTGAAACACTGCAAGTTACATACATATCATTACAGGAAGGCAGTCAGAGAAACATTCATTTGGCAGACTTTCTAGTTCCATTCTCTCAATACTTACATAAAAAGCATAATTTAGTAACCAATACTAATGTTCATCCTCCAGTGTCAATGAAACACATTCACTTATTGAGCTAGAGCAACGTCACAGAGAATCCAGATACATTAGCTCTCTTTATTAACAGCATCCACAAGCCTTTGAAAAACAATACCAGAAATAGTCAATTACACAGAAAATTCCACCAGTATCTGGGTTAATATTTATAGCAGGGCATTAGTACTCAAATGAAAGGACTCCAACCAAATAGATCAGCCCTTTTCTTTAGACTTAGGCTTGTTATATTTCTGGGTCTTTCCTCTTGAGTTTAGATTTCTAGCCTTATTTCCAACATTGTAGCCACATTATTTGCCCCTACAAACTTACATTTCATCTGGAGGCTGGCTGTACACTTGTTGGAATGAGAATAATTTTGTCCAAAATCACCTAAATTGCCTAAAATTGGACAAATCACAAGTTACAGCTGCTGCTTGCAAGTTTGACCATTGATACAAAGGGTTTTATTAACCACTTAATTTTTGCGTTTAGATTTTGTTTCCAATCAGAAACCTCAATCTTTTAATTTTTAATTTAAGCGCATCTTGTCTGCTTTGGCTTTATCAGTTCTGCAGCAGCATGGGGTAAAAGTAGAGTGAAGTTCTTATTCACCGTTCCATTGAACACTCCCAGATTAGCTACAGCAATCAGAAAACGCGGAATAATGTCCTTGTTACTCTTTGGAAACCATGTTGCTTCTCGGCAAAAAGATTCCTTTCCCCATTTAATGGTTCCAATTCCTTATCCCTACAACCTCTCTGAGTAACAGCATCAGGTTAGAGGATGATTAGTGTGAAATTGTGAGCAATATTGCCTTGTGGATTCATATCACAAGGAACGGTTTGACACTACGAGAACTCCTTTCATTTACGGGTGATTTTATAATCTATTGCATCCTTGTGCATTTGACCTTGGCATGTAAAATTGAGCAGGGACCCAATAAGCCTCAAAGTTCTGTAACCTAATTCAGACTGACTGGTATAAGATGATGTTTTTGATAAAGTTGTGAAGGTGTCATCCATTTCCTTGCTGTTTCATGATATGAATCTAACAGTGGTTGTTATCAAATGCATTGTTTAAATTTTGAACTTCACTTTGTAGCAAGCGCTATATTATTCAGGCCCCACATGCACTTTTCAAATTGCAAAACTTCTGCATGACAAAATCAAACCTGAAATCGACTGACACTTCTTAATGCTAGAGGTGCTTTCCCGATAGTTGCACATAGTTTGCTTATGTGTTTCAGAGATAAAGCATAAACCATTTTGTGAGCTTCAGTAATCTACAAATATAGGAGTGTTGGGTCAGGAACAGGCCAAACAAATACTTGATCCTGTTCGATCAGTCAATTAGTTCATGGCTTATCTGTGTCTTAACTGCATTGCTTTGATTCTACTATCGCTTAATGCCCTAAACCCAACCAATTTTGAAAATTTGAATTGCTTTTAATAACAGCTTTTTAGTCTATGGGGCTCCCGATTCCCACTATACCAGTAAACAAGTTTAAGGATTGCAGTGTCTTTAATTTTTAAAAGATTACTGACAAACTGCATTCATGAAAATATCACCCCTAGCGAGAGAACTGACCATCGATAAATAATGTAGGCTGCAAGGTCAGGCTTTTCAAAGGCTTGTATTCTGTAAGTCTACTGTCTTAGAGGCTACAATTCAGTCTTTATATTAAACTCAATCATCATGAAAATAAATAAATAATCAGAGCACCACTGAGGTAATATTGAACTATGACTGATGTTCAGATTCACTGGGCACGAGTCTGTTCAGGAACACTACACTGGAACAATATTTACATAATCTCTAACATGCCAAGTAATTTATCTTTACCATCCAGGATGTGGAAGGTACAATAAAAACGGGGATATATCTGCTGAAATAATTCTGGTGTCTTAGGCAACATGGCCATTAATAGGCAGAGGGAAAAATGTGAAATGCTGAGTGTTAGCAATCAGAAAGCAATTTTCTCTCCTCTCAAAATCACTTCCTGAATTGGAATTGGAGCAAATTTCTTTTGGCTGACTAGTACATCTCCCTTCCCTAAGTGTGGCGTCTACAGCAGAAACCAATTTCCAATTACTGTGTATGGAAGATTCCACTTCAAAGGCCTGTCATACTCACAACCAGCAATCACGGGAGACCACTTATCACTTGGTACCTGTTACTAGTTGTTGTCAGATCAGCCCCTGGTAATACTGCTGTTTGCCTCATTAGATCCCACAGGCTCTGAGGAACATCTGATCTGGTGCACACACAACTACTAATGATCTCACAGGATACTCCCCAATATTCCTTACTTTGGGCATGTAATATTTGCAGTAACATGGCAGCCATGTGACTTTAATGAAGATGCTTTATATTTTGTCTCTCCAGCCCATAACAGAAGATCTGTGTGATACATCATGGAAGTGGAGTCAAGTCAGAATGGATAATATTTCTGTGATACTTACTGGAAATGCCCAAAATCAGGAGTGGATTACTATACAGGCTTTAATTCCTATGACCCCAGCACCCGACATGCCTAATGATCAATCATGTCAGATTAAGCACAGCTACAGTCAGAATGTTCCTGTTAGTATCTATACTGTTTATGGATAATTTCTGCATTGTATTATTTGACACCAACAAGTATCAGCTGATACTTAAAAATATGTTATTTACAAAACCCTTCCTGAAGCATAATGAACCACATTGTTTTCATTTGGTCATGCCCATTCTTCAGGTCGTTGGAGACAGTTTCACATAGTTTAGAAATCAGGAAATTATGTTGGCCTCAAGATGCAGTCTGCAAGCGGGAATCTGGCAGCCCAGTCAATCCTGGCTTTCAATAGCGTTGTGGCCTGGATTTAAGTTGGGCACAAAACTGGAAAAGGAAAGACACATGTCAAAATATAATGGAAAAATGAGGAGTAGGTATCACATGGAGTTAACCAGAAACTAACATGAACTGAGAACATCCTGTCAAACTGCACCTTTCCAGAACTTTCTAAGGGGATACTAGATCCCAGACGTTCATTAAGCACACATATCAACTCTTGTCACTGTATTTATTAGAATCACTGTGTAGAAGCAGGTCATTCAGCTCATCAAGACAAAACTGACCCTCTGAAGAGCATCCCATTCAGACTCACCCTCCTACCCTATAACTGCATTTCCCAAAACAAGCAAACCTAGGTTGCACATCCCTGGACACTACGGGGCACCTTAGTATGGCCCATAACCTAACCTGGGAGGAACTAGAGCACCCAGAAGAAACCCATACAGGAACAGGGAGAATGTGCAAACTCCACACAGTCTCCTGAGGCTAGAACTGAACTCAGATCCCTGATGCTATGAGGTAGCAGTGCTAACCACACAGTTGCTCAGCCTGATGGGTTGCTTAGCTTGGGGGATGGTTAGGTCAGCTGTAATGAGAGGCCCGTGGTCCTCTGGGATATGATTATTTTCATTCATTCATTTCTATGGCCTACTCACATTCAGCTTCACTGTGGCCTCCAGTCACACATGATTGTCTAGTGGGATCTTGGCCAAGCTGGGTTTCAGCCCTTAATTGTTTTGGTTTAGTGGTTGCACAGTTCCCTCTGAGTTAGAGGTCATGTGTTAAAGCTCCTTGTCAGAGATCTGAACTTGTAGCCAATCTGTTTTCAGTGTGGAACATGTGGAGTGATGCATCAACAGCTTTGCCAATGAGAAAATAATAGGAAACCCTAACCGCTCACTCTCTATCACGACAAGTGAAAACAAGCAGAAGAGATGTCCTGACAAACATTTAACCTTCAACTAACATAACTTAAAAATACCCCAGAATATCTGGTCATTTACTCCTTTTTACTTGGAGGCCTTATTATCCACATATAATCTAATAGGTTTCTCTTCGTTGTGACTGAACTTTAATTGGTAATAATGTGTTTTGGCAGAAGGTCTTGATGATAAAAAATGGAAACAGGAAACAGCCATTTACAGAAAATGCTGGAGAAACTCATCTGGTCTGGCAGTGTCTGAGGACTCAGAACCAGAGAGCTGAATCTCAGTTTTTTTTACTTGGCAAAGTCTGGGATGTCGAGTTTTTTGGAGGGATTCCTACTGCGAGACCCTAACTTCACTTTGCCCCACCCTGTAATCTTTGACTCCAGTTACAACAACAACCTACATGTGAGAGATGCTACATAAGTACAAATCTGCCCTTGTTATGTACTCTGGCTCTAAGACAGTGTAACTAAGAGGAAGGTTATTTTTCCTTAGCTAACAAGTGAGAGGGCCACATTACAGAAAAATAAACAGAAGTAGTATTTTTTTTCCTTTGTTTCCTGTGGGGAAATCCCTGATTTGCGTTCAGCAGAAACCAGATTACCATCAGGCAAGCATTTTATGACATAAGGGCATTCTGGTTGCAATTTTCACCAAAATTATAGCTACATATGTGGCCATAAAGAAAACATTTGAGAGTAGCACTGCTCAAGCAGCTATACTTGGTAAAAATGTTAAAGATTAATTTTTCTCATTCTCAGCCGCACTGCACTTTTTTTGATATGCACCATTTTCCAGGTCATGCTCTGAGCAACTGGTCGACAAACAGGAAAAAAAATAAATTCTCAATTACCATCCACGGGATCAAGAGGGATTCTCATCTCTCCCGACTGTACAAAACTAATCCTGATCAATAGGTGCTATAAGGTAATAGCACAAGAAGAAAGATTCCTGCAGCTAAATCAGCTGTTGCAGTTTTAACCACATATCTTATAGTAAATTTTCAATAACTTTGCATATTGCACAATAAACTGACTAGATGTTTGATGATGCTTGTAGCGACTGTAACAAGGTCAGCTAAGGTAGCATGGTGGCTTAGTGGTTAGCACAGCTACCTCACAGCACTAGGGACCCAGGTTCAATTCCAACTATCAGTATAGAGTGCCTCTGTGGAGTTACTTCATTGCTTATGTTTGTTCTTTCATGAGTCTTCCCTCCCACCAAACCAAGATCCACAGGTGAATATCCTCCTGATTTCAATTGTGTGGGTTGTAGTGGCCAGGCTTGGAATTACATTGGTAGAGGAGACTATTTGCTTGTCTGATTCAGAATCATATAGAGTGTGGAGAAGCAGCAAGACAGTGCAAAGGAAGGACATTCATCATACAGCTTATAGATGTTGATATTTGAAGAAAGAGAAATAGTATTACCTTTTAAAATGTAGTCTGTCAGTAAAACTGGTACCTTCTCACTGTCCTCCTTCATGGCCAGAAGGACTGAGGGGAAAAAGATCATTAGATTAGTGACTTCAAACAGTGAACTTGCTGGTGCATGTCAACCACATTTTCCCTGTACCCTTGAAGGTGCCGGCTTAAGAACTGCCAATCTGTCAGCTCTCTACCTAAGCAATCATAGCTTGCACGGCACCAAGCAGTGAGACATGATAGTGTTTTTGCCAACACGGGTTCCTGGCTGTTAATCAGGGCAATAACGGTCCTCAAATACAATTGCTCTACCACTATTGCTCTGGCGGAAAACAATTAAGTTAACACAGAATGTAGGGATTTAATGGAAGATCTGGGGATTGGATTATTGTGAGGGAGATGAGTATCAGAAATTGGCAAACTTCATACTTTGGTGGAACTTCTGTTTAAAAAGGTGACGTGCGTGCTGTGCTATTTTTTCATTCTAGGAGTGCGGGAGTGGGATGGTGGTGGGTATGGGGCAATGAGGCTGGCTTTCAGCGGTGAGGGATACCCACTTCCACATACTCTGGCACCAGGCCCACTTTGATGAATGTTAGAGCCTTGTACACATGCATGTTCACACTTTCACATATTCTCATCTCTGCATTTTTCTGAGTCACGTGCCCTCTCTTTGACCACTCTCCTAGTTTCTACTGCATACAGAACTAGAGGCATTAAAGAACATAAGATATCAGGGGAAGTGATATCCTAGTGGTATTATCACTAACACTATTGATCCAGAAACTCAGTTAATGTTCTGGAGACCTGGTTTGAATCCTGCCACAACAGATGGTGGGTTTTGAATTGAAAGAAAATATTTGGAATTAAGATGCTACTGATGACTGTGAAGCCATTGACAGTTGTCATGAAAAACCATTTGGCTCGCTAAGGCCCTCCAGACAAGGAAATCTGTCATCCTTACCTGGTTAGGCCTATGTGTGACTCCAGGCTCACAGCAATGTGGTTGACTCTCACCTGCCCTCTGAAATGGCTGAGCAGGACACTCAGTTCTACCAATCACTACAAAGTCTCAACAAAAAGGTGAAACTGCACTGACCACCTGGCATCAACCTAGGCACCGAGAAAGACCATGGCAGAAACAGCCCTGTCAACCCTGCAAAGTCCTCCTCACTAACTTCTGGGGGTTAGTGTCAAAACTGGGAGAGGTGTCTCACAGATTAGTCAAACAACAGCCTGACATAGTCATACTCACAGATTCATACCTTACAGACAATGTCCCAGACACCACCATCACCATCCCTGGATATGTCCTGTCCCACAGGCACACATGGCGACAGCACAGTCGTATACAGTTGGGAGGGAGATGTCCCATTTCGCACAGTGATAGGGAGGCCTCAACTCTAAACCACAAGAAGTATCATGGTTTCAGGCTAAACACGAGGAAGGAAACCTCCTGCTGATGACCACGTATCATCCTCCCTCAGCTGATGAATCGGTACTCCTCTATGTTGAACTACACTTGGAGGAAACACTAGGATGGCAAGGGCACAAAATACGCTCTTGTGTGAGGGCCGTTTTACAATCCACCACCAACAGTGGCTCAGCAGCAGTGCTACTGATCAGGCTGGTCGGGTCTTAAAGGTCATAGCTGCTAGACTGGGCCTGCAGCAGGTGGCAATGGAACCAACAAGGGGGAAAAACATGCTTGCTCTCAACCTCACCAATCTGCCAGCTGCAGATGCATCTGACTGTATCAGTAAGAGTGACCACCACACAGTTATTGTGGAGACAAAATCCTGCTTTCACACTGACAATAACCTCAATGTACTGTGTGGCACTATCACTGTGCGAAATGGGACAGACTTTGAACAGCATTAGTAACTCAAAACTGGCCATCCATGAGGTGCTGTGGGCCATCAACAGCAGCAGAACTGTACTAAGGTAGATTTTCTTTTGAAGAATAAAGGCATTAAGGGATACGGTGAGAGCATGGTTAAGTGGATCTGAGTGAACGAAAAGATCAACCATGATGTAATTGAATGGTGGAGTGGGCTCGAAGGGCCGAACGGCCTACTCCTGCTCCTAGTTCTTATGTTCTTATGTTCTAAATAACTCACTGGAGGAAGCGGCCACAAATATTCCCATTATATTGCACCGATGGCAGTGACTAGGCCCAGCATGGACTTGTGGAGAAAGATTCTGGTGAGGTGGCAGAGGAGTGGGTAAGGGACCCGGTACTGCCATTGGCAGCTGCTATTTTGGTGGAGGCGATGTCAGCGATGTAGGCCCAGAGGCAACCAGATGGCACGCGAGGACCAGTGTCTTCGATGTTGGTCGGGTCCGGCACTGGCAGTGGTGAAGTGGTGGTGAAATGGCATCACCTTGACGTTAGCAGAGAAGGCAACGTGTGCGGTTGGTGTCAAAATCGAGAATGTTGGGCTTCAGCTGCAGTGATGCAAGTGAGGTATTACACTGAGCCAGGTCTTCACTCTCAAGTAGGTCAAAAGGAGCCCTTGGAATCATTTTAGCAGAAGGCAGTTGGATTTTTCCCAGTGTTGTTGTGGCCCAATATTTGTTCCTTCACCACTATCCCTTAGAACAATGGTATGGACATTGTGTCATAGCAGTTTGTGGGAGGTTGCTGTGCATAAATTGGTTGCCATACGTCCTATATTACAACAGTAACTATATTTCAAAATTACTTAACAGGATGTCAAGCACTTTAGGATGTTCCAAATCCACAAATAGAGTTATATCACAGGGTGATCGGATACAGAGGCAGACCATTTGCCTCAACATGTCTGTGATGGCTCTTTGGTGCAGCTATCCAATTAATTCCATAACCTTGCTCTTCCCTACAGCTCTGTCAATTCTGCCCTTCAAATCTTAACAAAATTTTCTTTTGTAAGTCAATCCATATCTGGTTCCATTACACCGTTAGATCACAACATCTTGCTATTTATCATGTCACAGTTTGCCAATCACATTAAATTAGTATCTTCAGCCACTGAAAATAGGTTCTCCTTAGATCAGCAATAAGATTTATGACTTAGGACACTTCAATCAAATTTCTTATTAACCTTCTCTAAGCTAAAGAGAACAAACCCAGCAGAAACAAAACATTGCAGTGGCTGAAAGTATCCAGCATGTGTGGGCAATGTTTGTGGAAATGTTTAGATAACACAGCGTGGAGCTGGAGGAACACAGCAAGCCAGGCAGCATCAGACGAACAGGGAAGTTGACATTTCCGGTCAGGACCCTTCTTCAGAAGTTATATTTATGGAAATATGAACCTTGTTTTTCTCTACAGAAGCCGCCAAACCCTGATGAATATTTTGATCACTTTCTCCTCTTGATTCCAACTCCTCCAGGTCTCTCCCCACAGATCAAGACTCTCTTTCCTGGTGACATTATTTGTTAATTTTTTTGTCATTTTCACCAGGACCAAGGAATAAACACAAGCCTTTCGTTTTTTGTACTCAGACCTAGATTTTGCCGCTTAAATCAACCGAGAACCTGGCGCTGTGGTTCATTTCAAAAACTTGTTCCTTTGAAATGAGCATCGATAGTGAGAATCTGGCAAACATTGTAAGTGTTCTCATGACCTCCCTGACTGACCTCCATAGCCCCTCACCAGCTTTGCAATGTCGACGTCAAAACAAACTATGCTAGAATCAAATCCTCCCCATGGAGTCGGCCTCATCAACAGCCTCTTACAGCAATGTGCAACTTGTAATGATGCCAACAAGGAACGGAAATCATAATGGAAAACAAAAGTGATGAAGGATAATTGCTAGTTCTTTGTACCCTGATTAATAAAATAGTCAATTAAAAAGGGCACTTGATTGGCAGCATTCAGTACCTTTAGTGCGTTGCTCTCAAGCAGCAAACACCACAGTCTCCATGTGGCTGAGTCAATGCCATTAGACAAAGCCTTCAGGCATTTAGTGGCTTAAACCAATGAACTGGAAAATTGCAGCTGGAGTGAAGATGTAAATACCTCCAGTTAGAATTACGGAATCCAGAAGAACATTTTCGTTTTAAAAACAAAACTTCAATTCTTGGTCTCACTTAGAGACATTACAGTCTATTGACCCAAACAAAATCAGCTTCAAGCCAACATTGTGGGGAGGATTAGTCTGGTCACTGCACAGGGACAATGCTGTTGTGTGGTCAAAACTTTGAACAAAATCATAAGAAGTTTCATTGGATAGCTTCATGATATTGCTGAGCACAAATGCAATCTATCCCCAGTATGTCCAGATAGAACAAACAATTGAATAAGGAAGCTTTTGAGTGTAAATGGAGAGAATTAGTCTTTTGTGTGCTTTGCACTCCGAACATCAATACATATGGAATGTACAGTGGGGAATAGCAAATTGTGCAAAGTAAGCCAAAAACTGACATCTGGATGGAACAACATTTGGCACTCCATCATTATTTCTGTGAAAGAGATGTGCATGAGTTGTATTTCATGACCTAATATTTTGTTCAATGTACACATGCTGCCTGTTTCTGGACTAATTCGTGTTCCAGAGTTCACAAGTGCCTTAAGCAAGGTCAGTCTCACTAATTGCTCAGTAAGAGATAGTAGAAGTTACTATGCACATCACAGACCAAGAAGAAACAGTAACATGATGAATCTTAGCTTTGAACCACTGATGCTCAAAACTTAGAAACCAGGGCAAGGTAATAACCTCAAATCAATGAACTCCAACCTTCCCAATTTCACAGGGATTATCGAAAAGGAGATTATAATATCACCTACATTTAGGGACAGAGGGGAGAGAGTGGACCAGTGCATCCATTAGACTTCATAAATTCTCTCACTAGCTAGTTTGAGGGGCCACTAGCAGCAGAGTGACCACCAACAATCTAAGTGATTGTTTTTAGATTTGAAAGGCATCAAGGGGTCTGGAGTGAAAGTGGGAATATGACATTGAGACAGAGTATCAGCCAGGATCATACTGAATGGTGGAGCAGCTTCATAGGGCTGAATAGCCTACTGCTGATCTTAGAACCCATGACGGGCTGAGAAATAAGTCACTGAAAAAGGAAAGTACAGCTTAAATTATTTATAATTGGCAGCAGTGGAAGTACAGCAGTGAGAGGTGTAAACAAGAATAGTGTTAGATTCACAGCAGAGAGAAGAAAGTGACACCAAAAAACATGCGAGTGACACTAGTTCTGTGTGCATCAGACTGCTGAAACTGCATTACCCTGATGGCAGGACATCTTAACTGTTAACCTTTGTGCAAACTGACAGAGGCACATAGTGGTGCTGTCACTGAATTAGTAATCTAGATGTCTAAACTAAAATCTTGGGAATATGGGTTAATATTCCACCAAGATAGGTAATGGAATTTCACTTCAATTAATGAGAAAATCTGGAATTAAAAATTCATCCCAGTAGTGGTAAGCATGAAATAGTTATTGATTGTTATAAAAAGCCATTGACTTCACGAATGCCCTTTCCTCCAGGGTTGGAAATTTGCCCTCTTTACCTGCTCTGGTCTACATCTGACTCCAGCCCCACAGCAAATACCAGTTAAATAAGCCACCCAGTGCAAAGTACAGATTGGCTATACCTGTCCCAAAGGCACACACATCCCATGAGAGAATACAATTTGCAATGAACAAGAGTGGAGCTGAAATATAAGACACAGAGACAGTGGTTTAGGTTCATAACTCCTTATTAATCCCTACAGTATGGAAGCAGGCCATTCAGCCCACTGGCCCTCTGAAGTGCAAAGTACTCAGGTCCATCGCTCCTACCCTTACCCTGTAACCCTGCATTTCCCATGGCTAATCCACGTAACTTGCACATCCCTGGACATTATGAGCAATTTAGCATGGCCAATCCACTTACCTGCACATCTTTGGACTGTAGATGGAAACTAGAGCACCCAAGCAGAAACCCAAGAAGACAAGGGAGAATGTTGCAAACTCCACACCTAAGGGTGGAATCAGGCCTGGGTTCCTTATGCTGTGAGGCAGCAGTGCTAACCACTGAGCCACTGTGCTGGTCCTGATTAATGGTCAACCAAGAGATGGGAGATACTTTGAATGGATTATTCCAACTCTCTGGCAATGTGACAATTAACTTACGCAATGAATTTCCATTACCAGTGAATATAATCTAATAATTGGACACCAGGTTAATTGTCAATGATTTCTCGCTCTGGGGACTGGGGTCCAAGTTAATCTTTGGGTGATGTGATGCTGATTTGGGTGTCAAAATGAAATTGCTGGCCAGTCTAAAGCAAGTTACCATTGAGCATTACACCAGTTGTAATTACATTCTCTGAAACCCAAAGGGTGGTTATGTTTAGTGCGAATGGAAAACTGGTGATGTATTGGCTTCACGTTTGACTGAATTAACAGCACAAGTTTAATCTAACCTTTGTTTAACATGTAACTCCAAAAACACATGAATCACCATAAAAATAAGAATTGTCCAATAAATTAGGCCAGTCAGACATTTGCAGAGATAAACAAGAATAATTCTTTCACTCATTGACCTTTCATCAAAACTGTGGAGGGCTAATTTCAACCTTTGCTAATAAAAGTTCCATACCGTTCGCAACAAAAAAATACACATAATGAAATGAAACTGTGCAACTAGGGATTTTCTTAAACAACTCACTTGTGGTGAGAATTTGAAGGTCATCAACCGTTAGAGGTGTGTTCTTCTTCTCATACGGTATTACTGTGGTTAAGTACTAATCATAAGAAGACACTTCGTTAGTACAGTAATGAATATTTACTACATTTCATCCAACTGCTTCTAATGCTGAAATGCTATAGTACAACAATTTGTTTGGAGAAGAAGTGGGCATGGGTTTCTGGTCAGTTTAGTAGGAAGATGGTAGAATATTGGTAATGTCACTGGATGTGCATTCTAGAGGTCCAGGTCCTATGGATAAGGCTTCAAATTCCACCATGACAGCTGTGGAATTGCAATTCAATAAATCACTGGAGTTGAAAACAAATCTCAGTGATTGTGAATGAAAACATTATCGATTGTTGTTAAAAATAATCTGACTCATTAACGTCCTTCCTTCATGTGAACACAGACAGACAATAATACAGTCAACTCTTAAACGGCCTCTGAAGTGGTGAGAGGCAAATAGGAATGGGCAACAAAGCTGGCTTCACCAGCAGTACCAAACTCCTTGAATGAATAATTGAAATAATGGTCCCGGTTCCTGAAATGTGTGCAGTTCAAACATATTTTTACTTCAGATTTCTTCAAAACATAATTCAATGTTCCAACTTTCAGTACAGATTGAGTTGAGCAATTGACAATAGCACTTTGGATTAAGAACCTTGTGGCTTTAACACCTAATGGTGATGGAGTGACACATTCAGATTCTATTGAATAATCAACAACAATGTAGGCTGTGTGATTACAGGTGCAATTATGTCGCGTCCTGTAAATTCTCCAGCATAAAGAGTTGCTTTGCACAGGGTTGTGATAAATCAGTTTTTGAGTGTAAGAACGGACAGGTTCTTCTGCTCAGTGTTTCAGTAATGGCAATTCGTCAACCAGGGACAGCCAATATTGCAGGCTGTAAGCTCGTGTTTGAGGATGTCAGCGAGCTGCTCTCTGCTGTTATTTTAGGATGTAGTAAATTCAATGAGCTTCCTTTATCGTCCAGTGCTGGCTCATTACTGAAGAAGCTGTACCTAGGTACCTTGTACCTCACAAGTGGAGCGCTGTAAACTTTTCACTGTACTCATTTGAATACATGTGACAATAAAGCCAATTCAACCCAATTCAAGAGATAACAAGGTGTAGAGCTGGATGAACACAGCAGGCCAAGCAGCATCATAGGAGCGGGAAAGCTGACGATTCGGGCCTTCAGAAGAGTCTAGGCCTGAAACATCAGCTTTCCTGCTCCTAAGATGCTGCTTGGCCTGCTGTGTTCATCCAGCTCTACCCCTTGTTATCTCAGATTCTCCAGCATTTGCAGTTCCTACTGTCTCTGAATCAATCCAACTCAATATTGCCACCTCTGGCTTGCTGTATTCCTGAAGGCTTTACGACATGACCTCTTGACTCTAACTACCTTTCCCTGCATCAGTACTTATCCCATCTCTGGTAGCTTTTTAAATAGACAATTTTCCTCAGAGATAAAACAAATGAATACAACAGCATATCATTTTATTCAATGCGTCTATGACATATCTTCACAGTTCCATGTAGCAGTGTCCAGAAAAAGAATCCTTAATAATTACCTGAATTTTAGAGTGCTGGCAACCCATTATAAACAACAGGATGCAGGAACAACACAAAGTGTAGCTACCTGTTTCTCATTGCCAGAATTTCCAAATGTCTGTCGAATGCCACTCTGGATGACACTGGAGATTCCTTCCATGCTAAAACGCTAACAGCCATGTTGAACAGAAAGAAAGGGGGTTATCAGGAGATGTTTGAAGTCATGACACACAGAAACCACAAACTCAACCTAACCAGCATCATTAACCAGATAAAAAGTCCCAAGTGACTGCACAGCAGAGTAACCAATGACACTGAACCAAAATGGACAACAGGGTCATTTCAGCATCTTGTAGGAAGAGTGTGAGGTAGAAAGATGAGGAGATTCAGGGAGGTAGTGGCCAGCCTAGACACCTAAAGGCACAGCAACTGTAGTGTAGTGTAGAATGCAAAGGGACTTGAAGTGGTTGCAATGTCCCTGAACCGGGGACACCGACTGACTTCAAGGACAGGTCTGATTGTTGCCATGTGATGTCATTATAAGCCAGTGAGTCATGTGGCTGATCATTAATATGTATCAGTAAATTTGCATTAATTAATCACTATCCAGTCACAATGTTGAAATAGTCATGAACCGTTTTGTCATAATCATCCCAACAATTTGAACTGATACCATTTTTTTTTGACAGTCACCATTAAGCCACACACTTCGACAGACTTTATAACACAGAGCCAGGTTGTTTGGCCAAATAGGTAATGTTCATGTTTTTATCTAGCTCATAAACCTCCTTCCACTTTATTTCTTAGAATGTTTGCAGCATAGTAGGTGGCGATTTTGCCCACCATGTCAATATTGGCTCTCTGCAAAATAGCTCATCCCACTCCCCTTTCTCTATGGCCCTGGAAATTTTCCTTCTTTGGACAATTATCCAAGCCCCTCTTGAAAGCTCAGACTGAACGTGCACGTGCATCCACCACAAACTCAGGCAATGCATTACAGATCCTAACCACTCAGTACAGAGAAACATTTTCCTCCTGTTACCATCAATCCTTGTGCCAATTATCTTTAACTTTTTTTAAAATCACTCCTGTGATGTGGGCAACACTGGCTGGCCAACAATTATTGCTCATCCTTAGTTGCCTTTGAGAAAGTAGTAGTGAACTGCCTTCTTGAACCACTGCAGTCTCTTTACTGTAGGTAGGCCGACAATGTCCTCAGGGAGGGATATGCAGGATTTGATCCAGTGATACTGAAGGAATGATGATATATTCGCACACCTGGATGGTGAATGGTTTGGAGCGGAATTTATAGGTGGAGGTGTTCCCATATATCTGCTATCCCTTGTACTTCTAGGTGGTAGTTATCATGGGTTGAGAAAATGCTATCTAAGGAGCCTTGGTGAATTTCTGCAGTGCATCCAGAAGGCAGCACACACTGCTGCTACTGATTGCCAATGGTGGAGGGAGTAAATGATTGTTGATGTAGACTGCTTTGTCCTGAATGGTGTCAAACTCGTGATGTCATTGGAGCTCCATGTTTCTTAACCATTCTGCCAAAACAAACAGTATTTCTCCATCTATTCTGTCCTGGAATTCTCCTGAACTTGAATGTTTCTGTCAAATTTCTGCTCAGTATTGTTTTAGGAAAATGACCACACTTTGCCGAATCTATTGACATGACTGCTAGTCCATCATTGCTGGAAATTTTTGGACTTTTTACATGTGTCTAATGCTTAATTTGAGTCAAAGTCTAAGACTTTGGCACAAAAAACTGGACACCATCAACTGACTGCTGCACTCTCAGAGATGCTTTCTTTCAGATTAGTCATTAAGCTTAGAGCCTGTCTACCCTCTCAAGTGAGTAGAAAAGATCCCAAGGCACTATTTTAAAGAGCAGCAATGGGCTACATCACTATTGTGGCTTGCACGTACTCCTTAAGCAATTCCTAAAAGAAAGGTTCTAATTGTTTGCTTTATTGCTGTTTGTGGAGTCTTTCTGAGCACAGATTTGATTAGGTGTTTCCTACATTAGAAGGGGAGTAGCTGTGAAATAACTTGAGTGTCCTGAGACTATGAAAGGAGTGATATAAATGCAAGAATTTATTTATTTAAGATTACTTTCTCATCTCTGTACTTTCTACCTTTACCTCAACACATAATAGCCTTCCCCTTTGGATGGGGTAGATACTCATTTATTTTCCAGGCCTTGGGCCTACTCTGTTTTTAAGATAGCTATTGAGTGGTTCAACAGATTAGCAGGAATTGCCTTGCATTCCCTGATGTCTCTTTTTTTTGCAGTTGATCTTTAATCCACTTACTGTCAAAATTGACGAGAAATGTTCATGCAATGATGTGAGGTAGAGAACATCGTTCAGCTCCACCATTGTTTGCTAATGGTAAAAAATTTGCTGGTACATAAATGATAAGTCAAGTGGGCAAGAAAACCATAGTCCATAAAGCAAAAGCTTACATCTACATATCACCTCGCGCAGCATGGTGGCTCAGGATGGCTAGCACTGTTGTCTCACAGGTACTAGGGACCTGGTTTTGATTCCAGCCCCAGGTCACTATCTATGTTCAATTTACAGATCTTCCCTGTGTCTGTATGGGTTTCCTCTGGGTGCTCCAGTTTCCTCTCAAAGTCCAAGATGTGCAGGTTAGGTGGATTGGCCGTGCTAACTTGCCCGTAGTGGCCAAGGATACACAGATTTAGATGGATTATCCATGGGAAATACAGGGATAGGATAGGGTCTGGGTGGGATGCTCTTTGGAGGGTTGATGTAGACTTAATGGGCCAAATGGCCTTCTTCCACACTGCAGGTATTTTATGATTTGTTCTGATCAGGTGAGGAGGATTGAATCAGCTCGCTCTTTTCAACCTCTTACTTAGCCACCACAAGGAGTTTATTTTCTTTTTAGCAAGCAGCTATACATCACTCCAATGAAAATGTGGTCAGTTAGTTCACCAGAAATGATATGGAGCCAATTATGAGGTTTGATTGAATAAAAGAAAGAGCAATTTTATTACATGATAGCCCTGAGGACAGTTCATGCAAGTACAGGTATGAAGCAGTCAAGAGGGCACTGAGTGATTATTTGAATAGAAATGGTATACAGAGACATGGGGTTAAGGCAGGAGATTGAATAACTAGATATCAGAACTAGGGCAGGCATAATGGGCTGAATGCCGTAACAAGTCTGTGAGATACAACGTTAGAACAGGATAGTGTCCAGTACAAAGGAAGATAAAAGAACATGCAGTTTATAGTCCTTAGGTTGTTCTTCAGGTATTAGGTTTTAATATGAGGCTATGGTTGGTTTAGATGTGTCCTGAATCTGCAGCAATAATTAATCTGCAGATATCTCAGAGTTCTCAATGATCAACTGTTTCTACAATTTGCTTTGTCACTGAAGTTTGTCCTTCCTAAGAGGGTAGCAGGAGGGATAGAGCAAGAGCAACAGAGAGAAAGAAAGAGCAAGAGAAAGAGACAGAGAGAGAGCCTTCTCCAGTTTCATTTACAAATTTATCTCCTCTGCTCTTGCCAAAAGTAGCTGGTTTGCGTATTCCAATGTTTGGGTTTCTTGTTTTCAAACTGCAAGTCAATCTTTCAGTTCCGATATATGAAACTTATCATACAGGTGTAAATCAAATCAGAGATACAGGTTTCTTCATGTTTGACTGGTTTTGTATTTGTGATAGAAATGTTCATTTCAATTCACGCTGGTTCTTGTTTATTATTTTATGAAGCTTGTCTCTTCCTGTGATCAGCTTGTCAGCGTGACCATTTAAAAGAGTGTGTCTTTCCTTTACAAAGCAATTTTAGTAAATGGAAGTCCCAGGTATTACAATCAGCTGATACAAATCAAAAATTGATCGTTTGCATTTTATCGCTATTGTGTTACCTTCCAACTGCAAGAAAGGAACATCATCAATATTTGTTCCAGTTGTTTACACTGAGCATTCCCTTACAAAGTTGGTATGGAATAACAAAACAAAAGTTGGGACAACTAACACACAAACTCCACACTCAGTCTCTTCATCCTAACTGGGGCTCAATACTTGCTTTGGGAAATGGAGCCAGACTGATTCACTGAGCTGTGCTACCTATTTGAGTTTTAACCTTTCATTGCCCAGTTGCACAATCCATGCACCAGATTCTGGCATTTTCCCAAATTTGATTTCCAGTGGATAATAGGTTGAGTGGATAATAATTTGATTTTCACCTCCCACAGGGCAAAAGGACTTGCATCCTGTACCTCTCAATCAACCTTGCATCAACTCAGTGAGACAGGTTGAGCTTTGCGTGTTGTTTCTGTTCCTTTGGTCTCCTGGTAGAGAAGTGCATTTCACCTTATGAGCCTGCCCTTGGTGTTTATCACTAAATGTCTGAGTATGATATGTTCTCATCCCTCTTCCCTTTGGATGGGAATAGATTTTCCTTTAGCCTATTACACTTGCCTTCGAACACTGCTGCCATCAGGTGGACGTTCAACTATACTGCACTGTGACTCTTCAACTAAGTGAGACTTCACTTTCACTGGGCCTGTGTGAGAACTCCTTTGACTCCCTTTTGAGTTTAGCATGAAGCTACTTGTTAACTAGACCTCTTGCTCTGTCCTATCACCTTTTGACACCTTCCTGCCCTGGCACTTTCTTGCCTTTCTTTATGGCTATTAGCCTAGGTCCAGTTAAAGGCTGTTAAGTGCCTTGACTCTTATGGATTGTACCCGAGGCCCCTGAAAGAGGTATCTGCAGAGCCAGTGGACGCTTTGGTCATAATTTTCCAGAATTGTTGGATTGTGAAGAATTAATGGATTGGAAAACTGTTAACGTGACACCCCTACTGAAAAAGGGAAGGAGGTAAAAAGCAGGTTGTTTAACCTAACATCTATTTTTGGAAAAATGCTGTTATTGATTATTAAGGAATTGATAAAAGCACATTTGGAAAATCATAATCTAATCAAGCAGAATCTGCACGGTTTCATGAAAGGAAAATCATGTCTGGTTAATTTATTTAAATTTTTCAATGAGAGTGAATAGATGGGAAGCAGCAGCTGTGTTGTATTTAGACTTCCAGGAGGTGTTCTAAACAGTGTCCCACAGAAGGTTAATTCATAAAATCCCGTGGGGTTGGAGGTAATATATTGGCATGAAGACAGAATTGACTAATGGTAGGAAACAGAGAGTGGGAATACAAGGCATTTTTCAGGTTGACAACCTGTAACCACAACTGTTTACAATATGTATTAATCACTTGGAGGAAGGAAGCGAATGTACTGTGGCCAAATTTGCAGACAACACAAAAATAGGTGGAAAGGCAAGTTGTGAGAGCGATACAAAGAGAGATTCAAAGGTTTACAGAGCAATATTGATAGGATTAAGTCAATGGGCAAAAAGCTGGCAAATAAAATTTAATGTGGGAAAATGTGAAGTTTTTCAATTTGGAAGGGAGAGCAAAAGAACAGTATTATTTAATGACAGAACCCCTGCAGAGCAAAAGGAGGCCATTTGATACATCAAGTCTTCACTGACCCGCAAAAGAGCACTCCACCCAGACAGGACCTCCACCCTATGCCCATAATGCCGCATGGTTAATCCACCTAGTATACACTCCCATACACTACAGGCAATTTAGCATGGCTGAGCCACCTAACCCAATCATTTTTGGACTGTGGAAGGAAACCCATGCAGACACAGGGAGAGCATACAAACTACACACAGTCCGTTGCCCATGGCTGGAATTGAGCCCTGGTTCTTGATGCTGTGAGGCAGCAGTGCTAACTGCTACTGCAGAAAGCCGAAACAAAAAGGGAACTCTTGCGCACAAAACAATACAGAAACCTAGCAGACAGGTGCAGCAGGTAATCAGGAAGGCTAATCAAATGCTGGCCCTTATTTCAATGGAGTTGGAGTATTAGATTAGGGAAGCTTTTGTGGAACGAGTTCCTGTTTTATCTAAATCTGCAGGATTGCATGCTTGTAATTCAGAGAAAACCTGCTGCATTAATTAATAAAAAAAAACCTACCAAGTCAGATTCCAGTCTGGGATCTTACTTGCTCAATCATAAGCTGGAATTTTAACAATAGTTGTCCTTTGGAACAGAACTTTTGTATTATTGGGGAAAAAAAGGCACATTTTCTCAAGCTCTTCACTGTGCTTTTAATAGCACATTTTCAAGTATTAATAAAGTCATTGGAAACCAAAGTTTATACTGTATGAGAAGAAAGTATTGATTGATTAGCAAGTGGACTCTGGTTGTGATATTGTCTCGAGAATGTACCAATTAGATGATGACTGATAGTTAACTGCCAAGTTTGGCTTAAAGCTTAAACCAGGCAGGTTGACTCTGCTCAGTCAAGCATTATCCTGAAAAATGAACTGGAGAAATGAATGCCACCTATTTGCTGATTTGAAACAGATGCATTGTGTGTACATTTTCACTCTGTTTGCAAAGAACACTGCCCTGAATATTAACATATATAACCTGACAACCCTAAAATGATCATCAACATAATTCTCCACAAATTTCAGAATAATTTATACCAATTACGGAACTATATCTAATATTGTATTCTGTTTTAGAGCTTTGCCAAGACAAGCTGGTTGGGTTTGTAATGCCAAGTTACCCTTTCAATTCTTACAAAGACAGTGTGTTTCATTCGAGACTTTGTCCTGTCCTTTGAAAATATTAACATCAAATGGAGAATGCTTAGCACTTCAATATTATATCTCAAGAAAACCTCTTTGCAGCTTTTATTTGAAATGGCGTTTGAAGGAACTTTGTTTTAGTAGGCTACTCCAATTTCGCTCCAAATGAAGTACAGTGAACTGGATCATTAGAACAATAAGGAAACAATTATAAGCTTTTCTTGACCTAAAGGAAGAGCAAACTTATTACTTGCTAATGCTGAGAAAAGTAATAACGAGGCTCAGGCGCACACACAAATCATGCATTGGACTGATCAGCCATTCCAGAACCCATTGAGCAGTTCAGAAAGCGAGGCACCCTTGATCCCTTGGGACTGCCTATGAGAGAAGAGAGAAACCTAAAGGCATGAAGTCATGATCTGGTGATATGACTCCACAACAGCTGAGGAATTTAAATTCAATTAGTTCAGTAAATCTGAATTTAATAGTGAGTGTCCAGAATGATGTTTTTGAAACCGCTGCATTATTGTTTTAAAAAAATCCTGGTTCACAAGTGTCCATTAGGGAAATAGAGTGGTTCAATAGAATGGTCAAGAAGGCATACAGCATGCTCTCCTTCATCGGACGGGGTATTGAGTACAAGAGTTGGCAGGTCATGTTGCAGTTGCATAGGACTTTGGTTCAGCCACATTTAGAGTACTGCGTACAGTTCTGGTCGCCACATTACCAAAAGGATGTGGTTGCTTTGGAGAGGGTGCATAGCTGGTTCACCAGGATATTGCCTGGTATGCAGGGTGCTAGCTATGAAGAGAGGTTGAATAGATTAGGATTATTTTCATTAGAAAGACAGAGATTGAGGGGGGGACCTGATTGAGATCTACAAAATCATGAGGGGTATAGACAGGCTGGATAGCAAGAAGCTTTTTCCCAGAGTGGGGGACTCAATTACTAGGGGTCATGAGTTCAAAGTGAGAGGAGGAAAGTTTAAGGGAGATATGCGTGGAAAGTTCTTTACAGAGAAGGTGGTGGGCGCCTGGAGGACGTTGCCAGTGGAGGTGGTAGACGCAGACACGTTAGCGTCTTTTAAGATGTATCTGGACAGGTACATGGATGGGCAGGGAGCAAAGGGACACAGACCCTTAGAAAATAGACGACAGGTTTAGACAGAGGATTTCGATCAGCGCAGGCTTGGAGGGCCGAAGGGCCTGTTCCTGTGCTGTAATTTTCTTTGTTCTTTGTTCTTTCTTTGAAGGCAATCAACTACCCTTAGCTGCTCTGGCCTACACATGACACCTGCAATAGATACACAGCCATTAGGCCTAGACGCTTCACTCATACAGTTCATTAGGGCCCTGTTAAGAGCAATTGGGGATGGGCAATAAATGCTGACCTTGCCAATAGCATCCACATCCCATGACCAAATAAGAAAACAATGTAGAAGAGATTTAGAGATAGTTAGGGCCTCATCTCCATGCTGTTCCTGAAGGAGAAATCTACCGCAGAGCTAAGACATTGGCAGCATCCCTCTTCTCCTAATACGTCATGCATCAAAATAAATCTTATTTACTCAAGGCATGTAGGTATCACTGAGAGGACCAGGATTGATTCACCATTCCTCATTTTCCAAGAGAATGAAAACAGAATGGTCTGTTAGGCCATTTCAAGCTGCTGTGGGCCTGGAGTCATGTGCAGGCCAGACCAGGTAAGGATAGCAGATATCTGTGGCTCAAGAGCAATAGACAGGGATTTAGAACAATCCGGTAGTTATATGCACTAGTCTAGGTGTTTCTCGATTGCAGATGTTATCTTAGTTAACTGAATTTAAATAACCAAACTAAATTCACTGCTGCCGTAGATTGACTTTAATTCATATCTACACTATATTACATCAGAACTCTGGATCAAGCATCGAGTCATCTATAATTCTGCCCGTAGAAATATGAAAGAACTTTGATGGACAGCCTCCCAAGGTTTGGCAGTTAATGAAGAGCAGCAATCTGTTTTCAGCACACTATAGTCAGGGCCTCACCTTCACAGGCATGTGACTCGCTCTCTCCTGCCGGAAACTTGCTGAAATGCCACCTTTCTCCTTCTTCTTCCGCTTCATTGTTTCCCGGTGTTCTTTCTGCTTGTTCTGTACCTCCAGGAGAATGGAGATGAAACTGTTTTTCACCTCCTTCTCAAACTCGAGCTCGTCACGCAGTGCCAGCTGTTGGATCAGCTCCTCTGAGTAATCTTTAACGGCCAATTCAATCTGTGCCAACAGCTCGCCGACCTCAACCTCAGTCAGCTGCTTCACGTCTGTATAACCAGAACATACAAAGCAGGGGTGAAATAATTGATCATGAATCAATTTAAATCCTTCCAGTCTGCAACGTCATTCTTACTGTATTGACATAAACAGCTCTACCCCAATTTAATATCCATCAGACTATTCTTTATGCTTCTGCTTCTGTAGATCAATCTACTTCTCCCAGAACTCTCTGTACCTCACTCAGGTCTGCTGTGCATCCCCATTCACATTGCGTCACCGCTGGCAGCCACAACATCTGTCACTTAGGTCCCACCAACTGTAAATCCCACCCTCAATCTCTCCATTTCGCCAGATTCCTCTTTCCTTTTAAGGCTTCCTTTAACCTGGTTCCATTGGCAAAACTTTCAATTAATGTTGCATTCAACAGTTAGCCCCCTCTTGGTCATTCTTTATTGCATGCACCTAATCATGCATTAAGTAAAACTGTAATTAGCTAGATCAAAAATAAATAATGGAATTCTTACAGTGTGGAAGCAGGTCATTCAGCCCATCGAGTTCTCAATACCCCTCCAAAGAGCATCCCACCCAGACCCACCCCTACCTCTGTAACGCTGTGTTCACCATGGCTAATCAACCTAGCCTGCACATCAAGAGCAATTTCCCACGGCTAATCCACCTAACCTGTGTATTTAAGATAACAAAGTGTGAAGCTGGATGAACACAGCAGGCCAAGCAGCATCTCAGGAGCACAAAAGCTGACATTTCGGGCCTAGGCCCTTCATCAACCACTGAGCTATCATATCGCCTATTACTCAGCTGTTCATGGGTGAAAGAAAGAGGAATTTTAATACCTACTCACCCAGAGAAAACAATAATAAAAGCACAATGTCAAACGCAAACACAAACAGATGTTTAAAAAGGAGACAGTGAGCGGTAAGAAGAGGAAGAATAAAGTTTGTGCAGTTTGAAAGCTCTTGTGGTGTTAGAATTTTAATCTGGGACAACTTGTTTACTTGCTTCCTGGAAAAGCTTGAGGATATCTTTGTGCGCTCAGTGAATGTTTGTTTTCTTAATTTGCTTTCCACTGGGCACGGTCTTCTGTGGTGATCAGGGAAACAGAGAGAGACAGCAAAAGAGAGTAGATAAAAGAGATTGAAAGTCTTCCAGATTCTTTTGGCTCTGCAACCACTGAAATATGGTTTGTTTTATTTCCTCAATCTGGTTTCATTGCTTTACCAAGCTGGCTAACTGTCAGGCATGCCTTATATCTCCCAGTATGTGAAACTAATGAAAATACGAATTAAAACAGGAGATGCAAATTTCTTGATGCTGACTCAATTGCCTGGTTTCAATGTCTTTCAATAAAATGTGAATTTCAGTGCAGATTTGTTATTTTATTCCATATGGTTTTTGGATTGCTTCAAGCTGCAGTCAGGTGATCATGGCAGCCATATTAGTTCAGTTCTTCTCCTTAGTTTGAAACCATTTGCGTCCATGGAAGGTTTCGGGTCTAATAATCAGATGATGGAATTTAAAACTTGATAGTTCACTTTTACAACTATCACACTCTTTAGCTTATTGAGTTATTGTTGTAAATGAATCAATTTTTGCAAGTGTAGCAAGCTATTAAAAAGTCTAATGGTGAGTAAGGAGTAGTGGTGTTGCTTAAATTATATAGGAAAAGGTTTAGACCGCACCTAGAGAACTGCGTGCAGTTTTTGTCTCCTTATCTCAGGAAGGATATTATTGTCATACAGAGAGTTCAGTGATTGATCACCAGACTTGTTCCTTGGGCCACATGAATGTCCTACGAGGAGAGACAGGGAAAACTGGGGCTTCATCCTCTAGAAGTTTGAAGAATAGAGATGATTTAACTGAAACCTGCAAAATAGGTGAAGGATAGGCAGGATAGGTACAGGTAAGATCTTTCCATTTTTGAGGAGTCTAAAAACCAGGAGGCACAATTTTAAAATGAGGGGGCATGCCATTTTGGACTCAGATGAGGAGACATCATTTTAGCAGAGAGTTGTGATCATTTTAGAATTCAGAAGGTTGTGGAATCCTTGTCTTTGAGCATATTTAAAGTACAGGTTGAAAAATTTTTAGCCATCAATTGTGTAAAGGGTTATGTGGACAATGCGGGTAAAAGTCATTGAAATGTTCAATCAGGCATAATTTATTTAAATGACAGAGCAGGCTTGATGGGCTGAAGGATCTATTTCTGTTCCTATTTTCTTAATTTAGTTAGACCATAGCATCTAACTTAGCCAGATATCAATGATTTTCTACATAAACCTCTCAATTAGATGTTAACCAAAAGCGAGCACTTTCCATTGATGCACACAAAGAGTTTGTGAAGCAGACTAATGAAAACTGATTGATTCCAAATTTGGAGTAGCCAAAAATAACATTCAAGCACACCGTCATTATTGATCTTTATTTTTCAAATCATTTCTGCTCTGGAGACGGAAACACTCAAGTATTTTTCATTCTATTCTCCTCCCTCACAAAACAAGAAGGAACGTCAGATAGAAAATGGGCCGTTATGTGGCAGAAAGAGCTTAATTCAGATAAATGTAAGGTGTTGCAAATTGGTAAAGCAAATCAGGGCAGGACTTATACGCTTAATGGTATGATCCTGGGGAGTGTTGCCGAACAAAAAGACCTTGGAGTGCAGGGTCATAGTTCCATGAAAATGGAATCACAGGCAGATAGGATAGTGAAGAAGGGGTTTGGTATGCTGGCCTTTATTAGTCAGTGCGTTGAGTATAGGAGCTGGGAGGTCATACTGCGGATGTACAGGACATTAGTTAGGCCACTTTTGGAATACTGCAATCAATTCAGGTCTCCCTGCTTTAGGAAAGATGTTAAACTTGAAAGAGTGTGGAAAAGATTTACAAGGATGTTGCTGGGGTTAGAGGAATTGACCTATACGGAGAGGCTGAATAGGCTGGGAGTATTTTCTCTGTGGCGTCAGAGGTTGAGGGGTGACCTTATACAGGTTTATAAAATCATGAGGGACTGGATAGGGTGAATAGCCAAGTCCTTTTCCCCAGGATAGGGGAGTCCAAAACTAGAGGGCGTAGGTTTAAAGTGAGAGGGAAAGATATAAGAAGGACCTAAAGTGCAGCTTTTTCACACAAAGGGTGGTGCATGTACTGAATGAGCCATCAGAGGAAGTGGTGGAGGCTGGCACAATTACAACATTTAAAAGGCATCTGGATGAATAAATGAATAGGAAGGGTTTAGAGGGATATGGGTCAAATGCTGGCAAATGGGACTAGATTAATTATGGATGGAACAGAGATAATGGGAACTGCAGATGCTGGAGAATCCAAGATAATAAAATGTGAAGCTGGATGAACACAGCAGGCCCAGCAGCATCTCAGGATATCTGGTCGGCATGGATGAGTTGGACTGAAGGATCTGTTTCCCTTTTGTATGGCTCTATGACTTTATGACTTGAAAATAGTTTAACTTAAATAAGATGTTGCAACCTGTACAGGGGAACACAAGATTTTCTTAGCAACAAACTAATATATTATGGTTTACTTAGTAAAACGGGCTCATGTTGTGGGAATAAAATGCCACGAAATTGGGTGGGAGATGTATTTAAAATTGAGTGTTCAGTAATCTTCAAGATATTTAAGTGAGTGTGTCCAAGTGAAAAAGACTGACTCTCTCGCAACTGGCATTTCTTTCCTCTTCACAGTTTGTGATTCTACCTATCGTTGTACCATCAGGAAATTTGGCTATAAAACAGTTGGAAACAGACCCTTCGGTCCAACTACCCTGACCATGTTACCAGACTAAACTAGTTCCACCTGCCTGCCGTGGACCCATATCCTTCCAAACATTTCCTATTTGTGAGCTTATCCAAATGTCTTTTAAATGTTGTACCTGGACCTGCATTCACCACTGTCTCTGACAGTTCGTTGCATACACGAACCACTCTCTGTGTAAAACGGTTACACTTCATGTTCTTTTTAATTTCTTTCCTCCCTCACCTTAAAAATGTGCCCTCTTGTTTTGAAGTCCCCAACCCTAGGGAAAAGACCCTTGTCATTCACCTTATCTATGCCTCTCATGGTTTTATAAACCTCAATTAAGATCATCCATCAACCTCCTATGCTCCAGCGAAAAATGTCCCAGCCTTTCCAGTCTATTTTTATATCTCAAACCCTCTGTTCCTGGGAACATCCTGGTTAATCTTTTCTAAATCTTCTTTGATTTAATAATGTCCTTTCGTATAACCGGACCACCAGAACTGTACACAGTACTCCAGGACACCTTACAAACTCATAATGATGTCCCAACTGCTATACTCAAAGGTTTGAGCAATGAAGGTCTGCAAGCTAAATGCCTTCTTAACCACTGTGTCTACATGTGACGCAAATTTCAAAGATTAAACAGTAAAGGACCCAGCTCTGATCTCTGCAGCATTCCACTGGTTGCAGGGTGTGTGCCAACCTAGAAATGATAAACCAAACTAACTCTGTTTTCTGTTAGTTGGTCAATGCTCCTAAACACCCCAATTAAATAAGCTGTTATTATGTGCAGTTCTTTCATAGGTCATTTTAACAAATGACTTCTGTAAAGCCAAAAACAGTACATTTGCTGATTTGCCTTTCTCAAACCAGCTGTGACTCTGTCAAAGACAATTTTCCTTGAACAAAACATATTGGCCCTACCTGAAAGTATTCTGAATTTTTGACAGTACTACTTCCTTAATAATTGATACAATGAAAAGAACCATCTTACGATTTTCTGATTTTTTGATCAGGTTAACTAAAGGGATGGAGGATGTGTTCTAATGATGTGAAAATAGTTTTGCCTTATCCCTTTTTGACATTTAGGCCACATGACATGATACTGGGCCTTTGAGAGTTAAATTTTAGAGGCAGATTACATAAATTTGGCTTCTATTTTTGACCAAAGAAGATTGAGAGCTGACCTGATCAAGGTCTTTAAATTGTTAAAAGGATTTGCTACTGTAGACATCATTTACAATATATGCTGTAGAGAAATTATTTTCTCTGGTGAAGGAATCAAGAGTAAGAAGGTGTAACCTGTAATATTACAGCTAGGCTATTCAGGTGTGGAATCAGGAGGGGCTTCTTCACACAAATATTACATAAATTTAGACCTCTTTCTCCAGAAGGATTATGCATGTCGAGGGTCAGCTGGAACTTTCACAACTGAGACTGATCGAATGTTGTTGTACTCCGATTTTAATACTTATGGAGAAAAGTTTGTGAGAAGGAGATGAAGTACAGATGAGCCAAAATACATTTAGATGGCAGAGCAGGCTTCAGAGACCAAATGGCTCTGAATGTTCCTATCTTCACACTTTGCCCTAAAGATTGATCGATCTGGGTTGTTTTAATGGGTATTAACTACAGGGATATAAACACGTTTTCCAGCTAATGATTCAATCTGGGTATTTTTTAAAGTAATTAAGAGTTGTTCATTATAAATGCTTGATGCATGTCTGTATAAGACATTTATTGTCAAATAGGACAATCTCTGACAGAAAGTGTCATATTCCATTCTGGTTAACCAGTAAATCAAATATGAAAAAAAAGAGGTTTGAAGGTTTGGCAAATATCTGTAGCTTGGGTCGTGGGTGAGGTTATCGACTTGCTCACCGAGCTGGCTTGTTCTCATTCAGACATTTTGCCACCTAGCATGGTGACGAAACATCTGAACAAAAACAAGCCAGCTCAGCGAGCAAGTCAACAACCTCAAAAAAGGTGTCACAAAATCATCTTTGAAGTGAAAGTGAAGGATTTTGAAATAAAACCATAAAACATATAGTGTCCAATAGCAGAGTTAGAAATGCCGGTCCTTTTAAGGGTCAACTTTAAGATATTTCTCCAACTAATCTGCTCATGTGTCCATATACACTTGTGGTGAAAGTGGGACTTTATTCAGGACATTCTAGTCTAGAGACAGGGAATCATAGAATTAACAATCCAGAAGGAGGCCATTTTACCTATCGTGTCTGTACTGGCTCCTGAAAGAGCTATCCAACTAGCCCCATTCTCCAGCCCTATTGCCACTGCCCTCCAAGTTAATCACTTTCATCTATATTTGCAGCTCTCTTTAGAAACATCATATGGAATCTGCCTCTAATGTTCCCCCAGGCAGTGCATTTCAAATCCCAACAGTTCTCTGAGTAAAGAACTTTTCCCTTGTCTCGCTCCTAGATCTCTTGCTGACAATCTTGAAATTGTGACCCCTAGTTACTAACCTATTGGTCGAAACACAATGTCCTTCTTTACTCTGTCAAAATTCTTCTTCATTTTGAACACCTCAATAAGGTGAACACATCGCCTCTTAATCTTCCCTGATCCAAGGAGAATAAGCCCAATCTCTCTAATGTTTCCTTGCATCTAAAATCTCTCATTCCTGGTATAATTCTAGTAAATCTCCTTTGATTTCTCTCCAAGACTTTCACACCCACCCTTAAGTAAGCCACCCATAGCTGAACACAATACTCCAAATATGGCCTGCCCAATGATTTGTGGAGGTGTAGAGTCACTTCCTTGCTTCTTTACTCTATGTCTCTATTATAAACCCAAGAATCCTATTAGTCTTCTTAACAATTATTTCAACTTGCCTGGCCACCTTTGGAGAATTATGCACTTGAACCGCAAGGTCTCTCTGCTGCTGTACTCCCCTCAAATTTGTACCCTTGAGCCTGTATTGTCTCCATCACTACAAATACCATTGCACCAGAAGAGCCCCAAGGGTCAACTACAGCACTTTCAGAGTTACTGAAAGAAGGTGATGTTCATTGGATTTTGTATTGAAGAGTTAGCTTCGCCCCTTTCCAACTCCATTTTGATTTAACCTCCCTCCCCTCTCCCTACTACGCCTGACCATGGATGGTTTGCATTGCCCTTAACAGACATTGCATGTAAATTATTTAACTGGAAAGCATGGATAACTTACTGAAAGTGGCTAACAGATAGAAAAAGATATAATGCGGGTCATTTGATGATGGGAATTTAGTAGTGTGTAAGAGCAGTTCTGAATATTAAAAGAAAAAAATGAAAAGCTGGGTTTGGGACTCTTCTGGCACAGTGGGAGTGTCTCTACCTCTGAGCCAGGAGCTTTGGGTTCAAGTCCCATTTGTTCGGGAGGTGTATAATAATATTCCTGACAGGTTGATTAGGAAAATATCTGCACACCAGGACATTAAATGGAATGTCAATATACAACATCAATTTCCATTTTGATTTGGTTCCCGACTTTTGGTGGTCTGCATTGCCCCTAATAGGCTTCTCATGTGTTAATCAATTGGAAAATATGGGTGATTTACTGGTGGTGGTTAATAGATGAAAAATATCTCACACGATTTGATGAGGGAATAAAAATGTTCAGTTGTGTGAAAGTTGTCCGGATATGAAAAAGAGTTGCGATCTTTCCCAACTGTGTTCCTCTCTTCTGTGGCTATTTTCATGCCTGGCTGTCCTTCGAGATGCAGCATGCAGTGCTCATCAATAGTCTTGATGCTCTTAGGGAGAGGTGGCACTGCAGGGTGTGGAATGCCGTATCTCCCCTTCCAGCTCCATTTTGACTTAACCCCATCCCTCTCTACTTAGCTCTCCCTCACATTTGGTGTCAACGTATTGATAGGTTCTGCTGGTCAGTTGGAAATATGGGTGATTTTGGTAGTGGTGCATAACAGGTGGAAAATTACAGGCTGGTTTGGTGATGGGAACAAAAATTGTTCAGTTGTGTGTGGAAGCGCTCCTGGATATAAAGTCAATGCAGTAAAGAGTTGGCTTCTCATGAAACCATCATAGTATCCCTACCTTGGAGCCAACAATCCTTGGTTCAATTTGGAAAAACAAACTGAGCCCTTCCAGCTCCATTTTAATTCAATCCCCTCCCCATTTTTGATATTATTCTGTTAACTGGCTGATTTGGCGAGAGGAAACAAAATCAAGAACTGGCTTCTCCCCCACTGATGAGTTAGTTTCTGGACAGGATAGGGTTTTTGTTGCCAAACTCGACATCTGGATTTCAGTCTGTGAAACAGATGATGGGTGATGACTGAGATAAGGAGCACATTCCTAGTCATCTGATTCCACCAGAAGGCTTGGTACAAGTTCACATACACCTCCTCTGTTGCAGTACAGCCAGAATTATAAGTTAATCTAATTGTGGGCATCATTTTGGTGTAGAATGGTGGTGATCAAAATTGGGCCTTACTAATTCATCTTACATTGACAAACAAGAGCCACATTTCCACCCCCCCACAACCTTAAGCATCAACCTGTTCCTTGCTGCACACAGGATCTGAACTAAACTGACCTTACTTTGCGCTAATTTTGCACATTAGGTATAAAAGGAGGTGTGAAAGAGCAAATCAACAGAGCTCCACTAATGCTAGCGACAGTCATCCATTCACTCTGTAGATATTAGTTCTGAGGAAGGGTCACTGGGCCCAAAGTGTTAACTCTGACTTCTCTCCACAGATGCTGCAAGACGTGCTAATCTTTTCCTACAATTTTTGTTTTTGTCTCTGACTTACAGCATCCACAGTTCTTTTGGTCTTTATTAGATATTAATTTTACCTGTTAATCTACAGAATATCTTGCAGATTATTAATGCTTAGCATTATTGTGCTATTATAAGTGCTTCCACCTAAACATGTTACTCATGATATGACAATTTTTCGTTATAATTCTGTCTGCCATCTCGAGAAAAGGGGTGTAGCTGATTCACTTGGCATCTTAAATGTAGCTGGCAGTTGGCGGTGTTAGCATTAATATAATGTAACCCAGTTAAAATAGAATGGTACGTTAAGATATATTTGGGGCTTTGGTTCTTTCCTAGATGTGGGTGCTGTCGACTTCCCCAGACAATGTAGTGGGGAGTTAAGATGAAGGTAATTCATCAAGAACCTTTGATTAATATTTCACACAATGTTAATTATGTTTCATAATCTATCACTATGTTCTTTCAGCTCAGCTGCATTTCCTCGTACATTCTCCATATCCCCTGATCGATTTATTGCCAAGAATCTCTCAATCTCCATTTTAACTATTCACAGCGACATCTCACCATGGTGCAAGAATTTCAAAGATTCATAATTGTCTGAGTAAAGAAAGTTTCCTTCATCTCAGTCCCATGTAGCTGACTCTTATCCAGACGCAATGCCCCTTAGTTCTGTACTGTCCAGTCAGGAAACAACTTTTCAGCATCTACCTGACAGACATCAATGGAATCCCCTCTCCTCTTCTCAACATTACAAAATATCGTCCCATTCTGTTCAATTTCTGCTGACAAGCTAGTCCTTCTATCCCAGAGATCAAGTTAGTGAACTGGATCTGCTGAGGCAGTTTTGTTTGTATCAGCACTTATCCACTTTATTGATGTTGAACCACTGTGTTTAAATGTTCACTCGCTTTGGGTTAGATTATGAGAGTCTGGTAACTGATCTCTACTAACTGTGGCTAAGGCTGGGCTTGCCTCAGAACTAAAATAAACAAAAACCACTGAAAGACCTAGGAGCTGAGCTGTAAATATAAGCATTGGCATTTTGTGATTGCAAAAATACTTTAAAAACTCTTGTAAATAAACTTGTTGTAAACATTGATCTGATATCAAATACGTCACACTTTCAGATGCACACAATGTATTCTGAGTGATGGTGGCGCAGTCTTTTATAAAATAATATTACCTGTGTGTAACAGATGTAATGCTCCTGGCATTACATTGTGCATTTTATTAGTTAGTGCAATAAAAGTGGACAGCTAAAAGTGCAGATCTGTTATGACCAATCTAAACTGTGACACAGGCTTGATTGGCGTCCTCTGGTTACCACATTCTAACCTTCGCCTCAGCGTGGGTAAAACCACAGGAAATTAGCTTTGAGCTGTAACTCTTTACAGGAGCCTGGAACTGTAAAATACTAACCCATCTTAGTGGGAAAACTTTTTCAAACTACTCATGCAACAATACATCCTAAGCCCTTACACCCTCACCCTCCCCCCATGTCAGAGTCGGGTGATACAGTGATCCATGTACTGATAATTGACAAGCACCTTACCTTCCAGCTGGATGTTATTGTTGCTGCTGGATGGTTTCAAAACCTGGACATCCTGCGAGAGGACCGTGAGTTTGTCGGACTGTGATGGAGTCTCTTCAATCTCAGGGTCAGGGGAATTCTGCATCATCTCTTCAATCTCCTCAATGACCTGCGGGTGGATGAGCAGACACTTACATCCCAGATATTCTGCTAACTTGACTCTTTTCAACATTTTTTTTCCCCCTTGGAGTTCTGATAATTGTTTGGAGGTGTTGGATGGTCGGTGGATAAGTGCATTACCTGCTGTGATAATGATGCACACAGACTGTGTACATTTCAGGTTCTTACATTGTCTGGTCTGTGCTGAGCTGTGGGGCAGGGGAGCAGCTGCTTTTATTGGGAAACGTGCTTCACCAATCATTTATAACTTCATTTCAAGCTGCCGCAACTTTCACCCTCCATTCACCAATCTGTCTCCAGTTGAACAACCTCTCCTTTTCCTTTGATGGTCTTGCCCCCAGCAAAGATTTTCCTCTTTTCCCATTTTGTTACTGCTCCAATATAACAGGCCTGAGCTGAACTGGTTTAATAAATCATTACCGGTTGGCACTGCATCTACACCTATCAATTCTCACTCTCCTTGGGCAGAACCATACACACTATTTAATGATCATTCTGGATAATCTGTGGCTTCCTGTCTCCAACCTTGACAGATTCCTGAAACCCCTCTCTGCTGTTCTTTTCACCCTCGCAACCAATAACATGTGCAAGGAGCTAATGGACTTCTTGGTCATGATAAGAAGTCTATTTTAACCTGTGCCACTATCTACTTAACGTCCAGCCACCCAGCTTCCACTCCTGGCTCCCATACCATCTTTTCAGGGCCTAGAGTTTAATCATTGTGGCCAGGATTTAAGGCACTTTTTTGCAATAGCCCCTAACCCTCCATCACAGAGGAACAATGGTAGATCAATAGCCATCCATTATACTTCTGTCGTATTTCCAACTTCTACAGAAAGTGATGATTCACCAAACTTGAGAATGTTCTGCCAATATTTCAAATAATAAAGGCTGGAGCTTTGTCAGCTGGGTTCTCAATGTTACTCATTAAAATAAGATAATACAGATGCTGGAAATCTGAAATAAAAACAAATAAAATGGAGAAGTTCAGCAGGACTGGCACAATCTGTGGAGCAAGAAACAAAGTTAATGTTTTGAGTCAAACATGATTCTTCCTTATAGAACAGAATCCATACAGTGTAGAAGCAGGCCATTTGACCCATCAAGTCTACACCAGCCCACTGAAGAACATCACACCTAGACCCACCCCACTACTCTATCTGTGTAATTTTTCATTTCCCATGGCTAATCCATGTGGCCTGGACATTATGGGTAATTTAGCATGGACAATCCAACTAACTTTACATCTTTGGACTGTGGGAGGAAAGCAGAGCACCCAGAGGAAACCCATGTAGACATGAGGCGATTGTACAAGCTCCACACAGACAGTCACCAGACGCTGGAATTGAACCCAAGTCCCTGGCCGTAGGAGATGGCAGTGCTAACCACTGAGCCACCGCACTACCTTTCAGAACTGTTAACTCTTTCTCTCTTCACAGATGCCAAGCTGATTCAGCTCTTGGTGTTTTTATCTTAAAGTTGTTCGCTCTGTATTTTCAGTATCCCTCAGCCTGGGATTGAATGATGGGTAGTACTTAGTTCAGTCTGTTCCTCCCCAGACACTGTCTGCACTGAAGAGTTAGACTTACTTTTGCAGCCAGACTGTGAGTCTCTCTTGAAGATGGTGGTACCAATAGCACATTTTAGTTATTTTTCATTTAGCTTCTCTGTGTGTGCTCTTTGTTGGCTGTGGAGATTTACCTGTTCAGCTGTGAAGAGAGGCTCCTCACTATTGCAGGATACAATGATGTCCAACTTCTCGATTAATTCTGCATCCTCAGTGATACTATCCTTGTCACTGACCTGAACAACACATGGGAAAAAGAGGGAATATAGCACTGTTTTATTACATCTTTTCATGTTCTCCTTCAATATATAAATCACAACTTCTTCAAACTATTCCCTCCTGCAATGGGAAACTCAAAAGCATCAGCAAACACACTTCTCTTATTCATTCACGGGATGAGGGCGTCGCTGGCCAGGCAGCATTTATTGCCCATCCCTAATTGCCCAGAGGGTAGTTAAGAGTCAGGCACATTGCTATGGGTTGAGAGTCACATGTAGGCCAGGCCAGGCCAGGCAAGGATGGCAGTTTCCTTCCCTAAAGGACATCAGGGAACCAGGTGCTTATTTTTTGCCCTGCCCCTGACAATCAACAATGCATTCATGTCATCATTAGGCTCTTAATGCCAGAATGTTTGTCTTTTTTAAAAATTGCATTCAAATTTCACCATCTGCCATGGTGGGATTCGAACCTGTGTCCTCAGAATATTACCTTGGTGTCTGGATTACTACTGGGCCATCCCTCCTTCACTAAGCAAATTGTTGGAGCTACAGACTGACAAGTACCGAGGTCCTGATGGTCTTCATCCTAATATCAGTCATTTGATGTTTTAATTTTAATTCTCTGCAATTCCTTTGATTTTGAGACATTCCCTTTAGGACTATTAACAAAAAAGGAAGAACACAGGGAGCAGGAAACAGATTAACATCTGTCATGGAAGCTTTTCTTAAAGAAGTTACAGCAGGGCTGGAGAAATTTGAGGTAATCAGGGAGCATCAACATGGTTTTGTGAGAAGGAGGCCATGTTTGAACAATCTACTGGAGTTTTTTGGGGGCGGGGGTTGTAATATGAACTATGGGGAAGAGGAGAGCTGGTGGATATACCTTGCTTAGATTTCTAGAAGATAACTAGGTGCATAAGGATTAAATAAAAGTTCATTGGCATAGTGGCATGGATAGATACTGCTGGCTGACAGGAAGCAGACCTAAGTGGAATTGGATCTTTTCAGGTTGGCAAGATGTACCAACTGGTGTACTACATGGACCATGATGGGACATCAACTGTTACACCTTGATATAAATGACGAAGGGATGGAAGGTATGGTCATCAAATTTGCTGATGACATGTAACTGGGCAGCAATGGATCTTTTGTAATAGAGATAAAGGGAACTGCAGATGCTGGAGAATCCAAGATAATAAAGTGTGAAGCTGGATGAACACAGCAGGCCAAGCAGCATCTCAGGAGCACAAAAGCTGACGTTTCAGGCCTAGACCCTTCAGAGAGAGGGATGGGGTGAGGGTTCTGGAATAAATAGGGAGAGAGGGGGAGGCGGACCGAAGATGGAGAGAAAAGAAGATAGGTGGAGAGGAGAGTATAGGTGGGGAGGTAGGGAGGGGATAGGTCAGTCCAGGGAAGACGGACAGGTCAAGGAGGTGGGATGAGGTTAGTAGGTAGGAAATGGAGGTGCGGTTTGGGGTGGGAGGAAGGGATGGGTGAGAGGAAGAACAGGTTAGGGAGGCAGAGACAGGCTGGGCTGGTTTTGGCAAGCAGTGGGTGGAGGGGATGAGCTGGGCTGGTTGTGTGATGCGGTAGGGGGAGGGAACGAACTGGCCTGGTTTTGGGATGCGGTGGGGGAAGGGGAGATTTTGAAACTGGTGAAGTCCACACTGATACCATTGGGCTGCAGGGTTCCCAAGTGGAATATGAGTTGCTGTTCCTGCAACCTTCAGGTGGCATCATTGTGGCACTGCAGGAGGCCCATGATGGACATGTCATCTAAAGAATGGGAGGGGGAGTTGAAATGGTTCACGACTGGGAGGTACAGTGGTTTACTGTGAACCGAGCAGAGGTGTTCTGCAAAGCGGTCCCCAAGCCTCCGCTTGGTTTCCACAATGTAGAGGAAGCCAAACTAGGGTACAATGAATGCAGTATACCACATTGGCAGATGTGCAGGTGAACCTCTGCTTAATATGGAAAGTCATCTTGGGGCCTGGGATGGGGTGAGGGAGGAGGTGTGTGGGCAAGTGTAGCACTTCCTGCAGTTGCAGGGGAAGGTGCCGGGTGTGGTGGGGTTGGAGGGCAGTCTGGAGCGAACAAAGGAGTCACGGAGAGAGTGGTCTCTCCAGAAAGCAGACAAGTGTGGGGATGGAAAAATGTCTTGGGTGGTGGGGTCGGATTGTAGATGGCGGAAGTGTCGGAGGATGATGCGTAGTATCTGGAGGTTGGTGGGGTGGTGTTTGAGGACGAGGGGGATCCTCTTTGGGCGGTTGTGGCGGGGGCAGGGTGTGAGGGATGTGTTGCGAGAAATACGGGAGATGTGGTCAAGGGCGTTCTCGACCACTGTGGGGGGACAGTTGCGGTCCTTGAAGAACTTGGACATCTGGGAAGTGCGGGAGTGGAATGCCTCATCCTGGGAGCAGATGCGGCGGAGGTGGAGGAATTGGGAATGGGGAGGGAATGGCATCACACAACCAGCCCAGCTCATCCCCACCCCCCACTGCATCCCAAAACCAGCCCAGCCTGTCTCTGCCTCCATAACCTGTTCTACCTCTCACCCATCCCTTCCTCCCACCCCAAGCCGCACCTCCATTTCCTACCTACTAACCTCATCCCACCCCTTGACCTGTCCGTCTTCCCTGGACTGACCTATCCCCTCCCCACATCCCCACCTATACTCTCCTTTCCACGTATGTTCTTTTCTCTCCATCTTCGGTCCGGCTCCCTATTTATTCCAGAACCCTCACCCCATCCCCCTCTCTGATGAAGGGTCTAGGCCCGAAATGTCAGCTTTTGTGCTCCTGAGATGCTGCTGGGCCTGCTGTGTTCATCCAGCTTCACACTTTGTTAGCAATGGATCTTTCCCAAGATTAAGTGCCTCCGGTGGGGAGGATGGAAGCCAGACAAGTGCTGCCGGCCACTCAAAGACTACAAGCTGCATTGACCAGTTACGCCAACTGGGTGGTAACATCCAACAAGGTTAGACTCCAAGTCACAGAAGGAGAGGGTGGGGGTGGGTATCCTTGAAAGCCAAGAGTTCCTTACACCCCACCTTGGACACCTTTCTCACATGTTTCCCACCCCCCCACCTCCACCCCAGAACTCTTCCCTTGCAACATGAACTGCTCTACTCTCAGTAAATCTGGCCCCTTGCGAGGAATTTATATGCCAATGTTCAGATTGCACATCAATCAAGGCTGCCTTGCCCACGTTACCGATCAGCTGAAAGTTCTCTGTCATGTATCCTGTGAACCTGCTCCTGACATGCCATCTTGCCAAAAGTTTGGCATCTGCTTTCCTTTTGTTGGTTGCTGATTCTATCCATTTGCTGAGCAGGGATTAAAAGCTTCAAGTGCCCAGTGATGATTGAACCGTGGTGAATACCTCTCTGGTCAGGGCATTCCTGACCTGAGGTAGGTGCTGGTTGACTAGTGGTCCATGATAGTCCCTTTTGTTATAACTGCATTAAACAGAATACAAGTGCACAGATTCATGTAAAAGCTTCATTTCAGTTAGCCACGCTCCATAAATTTCGTATTCCACTGATTACTAGTTCCCCATATTTATACAACCAACTCGAAATCAATTGCCTCTTAATTAATGTATCCATTCATCTGTTCCCTCACGCCATTAGGTCTCAGGAATTCCTTCAGACCACATTAGATAATATCACTTCTTACCATTGGCTACAGCGTGTAGTTTCCATTCTCTAGGCCAAGTGACTTATGCTCATTATTCATAGCCAATTATTCACCTATTTTGTTAATGCTTTAAAAGCACCTCATTACTTGGAAAACACTTTAGAAGATACTGATCACTTCAGAGGACTTACTTCTTTGCACAGAATTTAAAAAATGCCAAGATCTTGCTTTCAGCCCTATTGCTAAAGATAGCCTGATATGAACAGACATGATTGCTTCATGAGTGCTGAGTAATTGTGATAGCTGAAGCTTTGTCAGAATTCTCCTGACCATAGCAGATCCTGCTTACAGTGTGGAAGGCCAGGATAATCGATAGCCACATATCCTGCTTAGCTGTGACTACTCAGCTTGGTAATGAGAGCCAGAGAGTTGTTTTCAGGTACATACAAGTGCCAGCTATTCCTCATTGTTACACCGGGTCTATCGAGTGACTGCAATGCTCAGTTGCACCCTGAATGTTCTTGTTGGCATGTGCAATAGGAGCATGTGCAGGAATTGCCACGTAGCTGGCCTCAGGCATCGCCTTTCGTGACCCACCCAAAAGGGAAGGTGTTCGCTGCTCCATCACTGAGCTGTAAGGTCGTGCCTGTGTCTTGAATATTTTGCTCTTAGTCACTTCTTTGACTCTCTCTGCTGCAGCCTTGGCAGTGTTAAAAGGGGCATAAGATCCTTCAAAACTTTCCAAGGATCTTCAGGATTGAAACAAAGGAAGACCTGCCTTTATATGGTGTTTTAATACAAGCACTGACTTAAAGTGAATACTAACTCAAACCCTAATCCTAACTCTATCACTGTACAACCAATAAATCATTCCTGAAGTGTAGTCACTGTTGTAATGTAGGAAGTGTAGGAGTCACTATGTACACAGCAAGATCCCAAATCAGTGTTGTGATAATGACAGTGCAGTCTGTTGATTGAGGAATAAATATTAGGCATGACATCATGGATAATGGTGGATCATATTAACATCTTGGAATTTCGTAATACACATCAACGCATGCAGCAGCTTTGGTTTAACATCATATCTACGAGCTGGCACTTCTGACATGGTAATTCCTTAGCAGTGGTCTCGCAAGTCAGCCTTGGATTTTCTGTTCAAATTCTAAAGTGGAACTTGAACCCAAAACCCTGTGACTCAGAAAGCTTCATGGTGAGCCACAGCAGACAGATTGTAATGATTTCTAATTTGATATTTCCTTCAGTTGTCCTTTGCCTTAAGTTTCAATATCATTAAACTTAATTTCATCCTCAATGTTCTATTCTCAGCACAGGTGGGATCCTGCTCCAACCTGTCTCAACACACACAGTCCTCAGGTTACAAATGGGCTCGGTTTCTGAGTCATGGTGCAGAAAGAGGCCATTCAGCCCATCAAGTCTGCGCCAGCTCTCCGAATGAGCAATTTGTTGTGTTCCATTCTTCTGCCTCCTCTCAGTAATCCTGCATATTCTGCCTTTCCAGATAACAGTCTAGTTCTATATGAATGCTGCAACTGAATCTGCCTCGGGCACACACTCAGGCAGTGCATTCCCGACTTTAACCCACTCACTGCATAGAAAAGTATAGAAAACTCGATTTGTATGCAAGTTGGAGCACAACGCAACACAATGTAGGAAATGTTCAGACGCTGGATATTTTAAATTACACCTATGTATGGGATCGCATTTGTAAGTATGAGCATCTGTAAAGTGGTCACTTATAGGCTCATATTGAAAGCCATGCAAATGAGGACATAATTGGATGCCAACATTGAAACAGAATCTGTCAATAGCAATTTGTTCTAAACTAATTAATTGTAGTCCACTAAGGCATCTCTCTTCATTAAAGATGATTGACACTTTGAGTGGCACCACTCCACAAGCAAGAGGCAAGATGAGAAAGCAGGTCTCCATGTACTGCCGTAGTCAGTATGGAGATTGAACGTGCACTACAGATAGCACGCTGTAGCCATTGAGTAACTGTCGAAAAATCAAGACGATCTAATGAGGTCCCACTCTATCATTCATTCCCCTTTGCCTTGATATTGTTGAAGGAATTATCTAATTTAGTTATGAATTCATTTGTGGCCCTCATTTGTGACAGAATTCCATCTTCTAATTGCAAACTGTGTTAAGAAATTCCATGCAATTGTTTCAAGGAAAATCACCACAGCAAAATCAATCAAGCTGCAAAAGCTGCCTTGCAGAGAAGGTTAGAGTCCACACCCAGCTTGTGCACAGTGACTCAATGCCAATGATGAAGCTCCAACTATGCCCTGCCCTGCATCTTGGGCAAATTAAAACATCCCCTATATCACTTTTAAGTTCCTACAGGAGCTTTGGAGATAAGTGTTAAGAGCTAAAGTAATTCAACATCATTCTCAGTTCACAAAATGCTGGGCACCTGCAGATCTCTGATTTTTCAGATTGAATCTTACACTGACATGACTCTACAAAAATAATGTCATGCAAATTTGCCTTGGGAGATTGAAGGGAGAAACTGCCCACTTGTGAAAGGATTGAGAAAGAGAGTGCATACATTTAAAGTAAATGACAAAAAAAAAGCAAAAGCAAAACTGAGGAAGAGATATTTTTCTATGCAGTGAGTGGGTTAAAGTCAGGAATGCGCTGCCTGAGTGTGTGCCCGAGGCAGATTCAATTGCAGCATTCATATAGAACTAGACTGTTATCTGGAAAGGCAGAATATGCAGGATTACTGAGAGGAGGCGGAAGAATTGGACACAACAAATTGCTCATTCGGAGAACTGGTGCAGACTTGATGGGCTGAATGGCTTCTTTCTACACCGTAACATTACTGTGATTTTATTGTCACGAACAAACAGCCTATTTCCTACATGGCCCCATCTACTTTGCCATTGCAATATTGCACAAGATAAATTAATAATAAGTCAGTGATTGCAACTACTGTATAAGTATGACCTTTGCAAATTATAATTGTAAGATATTCACCTCATGGTACTCTGTTTTGACAACTGTGACTTCTGAACTAATCTAAAAATGCTGAAGAAAATATGTATTAGTACCATTGACACTTCAGCAATTTATTCAGCAATGGGTCAATGGTAAATATCTCTCACCAATTTTTAATTTCAGAAATATACTTCATTCATTAAAAAAATCTTTATATACATATATAGCCACTAGAGCAGTTTGATTCTGCACGGTCTTTACATAGAACAAACAAATACAAAGCATTTCTTACTTATACAAGACTATACATACATTTGAGGCACTGGGAGGGTCCAATGACTGAACAGGCCCCTACTGTACTTTGGCAGAAAGACCTTGGACAGTGGTCTTTCCCCTATGTGCCTTGGCAGCAGCTGCCCAAAGATTTAGAACCTCTCTCAGCACGTAGCCCTGGACCTTGATATTTAACACTTGGTCAAGGCCAATTATTTGGTCTGGAAGACCAGCACGTTTTGGGCAGACCAAAGAATATCTTTTAGTGAGTTGATGGTCCTTTGGGTGCAGTCCTGGGAAACATAGACCACAAACCAGGGAGACCTGTGTCACGGAGCTGCTTGGGACAAGCCTCAACAAGAACCAATGCATATCCCTCCAGAATTCCGTTGCAAAGGAACATTCCAGAAGGTGATTTGTGACTGTCTCTCTGTGACCCCCAACTCTCCCCACAGCACCACCGCACCGCGCCCACCACCCCCCCCCCCCCCCACCCCTGCCAACCAAATCCAGTTTTGAGGGCATTGTGCAGTGGCACAGAGAGTTTGGGCGTACATAAGGGATCTGACGGGCAGCACCCGTCTCACCACCAGCCAAGCAATGTCTGGGTGCTTGTTAGAAAATTCTGGCGATGAGGCATTCTGCCAAACGACTTTGACAGTCTGCTCAGGGGACGACCTCGACAGGATCCACCCTCTCCATTGCACGCAGATTTGCGAGGATGTTATTTCCTGATGGATTTGAAGTCAAAGTTGTTTCTCTTTGCAAATTTCTCCATGAAGGACTGGTAATACAGAACAGTACAACAACTTGGAGTGTTTTGCCGTAAAGAAACCAGTCCCATCCTGTACAACAGCAGGTAGAAGCACTGTACATAGCGACACTTGGTGTTTGCATACTGAGGGTTTATGCACAGCTTGATGCAGTTGCACACAAAGGTGGCCATCAAAGCTGGGTACATTCTTCCTCCCCCTTATCGCTTACCTTTGAGAAGGTTCAAATCCCCCTCCAGAGACATGCATATAAAACCTAGGCTGATATTCCAGTGCAGTGCTGAGGGAGTGCTGTACTATCAGAGGCACCACTGGTTGGTGAGATGTTAAACCAAATCATGGGCTGTGCTCTCAGATAGATGGGAACTATCCTGTGAAACTATTTCACTGGTGTCCTAATTTAAAATATTGCTCGGTGAAAATCAGATCAATCATTTTGGATCTCTGGGACAAAACAGTTGTTCCTACTATTCATTGTGTCAATTGTTCAAAACCACTAAACTGCCTGTGAAAGCACGTTGAAATGTCACGAGATCATGGATATAAATAAATTCAAGTCTTTAACTGATGGGGGGTGGTTTAGTATTGATGGTGCTTTTGTCATTCTGGCCAAGATTGAACAAGCATGACTACAACCATTTAGGTGACCAGACATCATGAAACTAAATTGTATTTGTGGTACAGAGCTACCTTTAGACCAATAAGGCCAAGTTCAAGTTGAAACTACTTCAGAGATATGTCATAAAATGTCTGTGCAAGGGTTTACATGACCAGGAAATGTAAGATCAAAAGTAGGCCACTCAGCCCATCAAGTCTACTCTGGCATTCAATGAGATCATGGCTGATCTGATAACTCTCAACTGCACTTTCCTACCTTTTCCCCATAACTCTTGGTTCCTTTCAGATTAAAAATCTGTCGATCTCAGCCTTGGATATACCTAATTACTCGGCCTCCAATGTTTTCTCCAGTAAAGAATTCTAAAGATTTACTAACCTCTGAGGGAAATACCTCCTCAGCTTTGTCTTAAATGAATGACTCCTTATTTTGACTCTCCCACAAGGGGAATCTACCTTTCCACATTGAATCCGTCAAGCCACCTGAAACTTGTGTATGTTTCAATAAGGTTGCCTCTCATTCTTCTACATTTCAGTGAGTATAGGCCCGACTCAACCTCTGCTCATAAGTCAGTCTCTCCATCGTGGGCCTTCTCTGCCTCCAATGCCAGTATATCTTTCCCTAGACATGGGGAACACAACTGTTCTCAATGTGGCAGCTGTGGTCTGATTAGTGCCTTGTATACTTTTAGCAAGACCTCTTTACTTTTATACTTCGCCTTTGAAGTAAAAGCCAACATCCCACTTGTTTTCACTATTACCTGTTGAACTTGGATGCTAACGTTTGTGATTCATGGCACCAGGACTTCCGATTCCCTCCATGCTGTAGCTTTCTGCAGTTCTTCTCCATTTAAACAATATTCAGCTCCTCTATCCATCTTGCCAAAATGCATAATCTCACAATTTTCCCACATTATATTTTGTCTGTCTAGATACTGCTTAAACCTGTCTATACCCTTTGGTATAATCTTGATGTCATCCTCACCACTTGCCTTCCCACCTATTTTGTGTCATCTTCAAATGTGGCTACAACACAATGACATCCCTCATCTGAATCATTAATAAGTATTGTCAATTGGTGTGTCCCCAGCACTGATCACGGTGGCACACCACTAGTTACAGGTTGCTAAACTGTAAATGACCCCCTTACTGCCAACTCTCTACCTTCTGTTAGTTAGCCAATCCTCTATGCATGCTAAAAATAATTATTAAAGTAATAATCATAGTTTCCCTGCAGTGTGGAAGCTGGTCATTTGGCCCATTGATTCCACACTAAGTGTCTGAAGAGCACCCCTATCCCATCCCTGTAACCCTGCATTTCCCATGGCTAACCCACTTAGCCTGCCCACCCTTGGGCACTATGGCCAATTTAGCATGGCTAATCCACCTAACTTACACCCCTTCGGACAAGGTCAGAAGTCACACGACATCAGGTTATAGTCCAACAGGTTTATTTGAAATCATAAGCTGTCAGAGCGCCGCACCTTCATCCCGACAAAAGCTTGTGATTACTAATTAACTTGTTGGACGATAACTTGTTCTTCTGTGACTTCTGGCCTCACCTGCCCTAGTCCAACACCGGCACCTCCACACCTTTGGGCAATGGAAGGAGCACCCGGAGGAAACCCACGCAGTCACAGGGAGAATGTGCAAACTCCATACAATCACCCAAGGCTGGAACTGAACCTGGGTCTCTGGCACAGTTAAGCAGTAGTGCTTACCACTGAGCCATCCTAAATAAAAATAATAACAAATTAAAAATAATTATAATGGCACAACTAAAGTGAAACAATCACAGAGCATCAGGGCAGCACTGTCAGACAAAGACCGATAACCAAGTTCTGCAATCAATGAATTCGTCAGTTCCTACTATCTCAGTGCACATCATGTTCTGTAACTCTCAACATGAAGCATTGTGAGCTGTGCAATCACAAGATGAAGTAGGTGACGAAGGCGCTAAAAGTAATCGCTGAGTGAATTGCATTAACAAATGTGAATTGCAGCAAAGTACACAGCATTAGTGAATACAAATAGTAACATTAGAGAGCACTCAGGTGCAATCTTTACACCTACAAGTTGTTGGTTTCAGAGACGTTAGCTAAGATCCAACAAGATAAAAAGTCAGCACTTGCATTAGGGAAAAAGATTCTGTTAAACTCTGTGACTGAGACAATTGGGTGCTACATAGACATGTAAACCATACCCTGGCCTAAGTTCATTCACAGCACATCAATGAAAAAGATTAGACAAAAGTATGAATTTTCAGACTTGCCTTAAACCTGGGATGCTAAAGTGCAGCTCCTCAGTCACTGCCCTGTTGCTTAGATCGCAGTCAGTTACACTCCAGCAACTGGCATTGGACAGTTAGCCTCTGGATACCCACTTTCTGCCAGGCTTTGTGCTAATTTTATTTTAATTCAATTCAATGCTAATTGACATAGCTCCCGTACCAAGTGCAGGGGAGGCACAGATGGGCTCAGTGAAGCTGGGAGCATGACCCTTCAGCCGCGTGCTTGGCATTTCCTTACAGGACAATGCAGCCTTTCAAATACAATCCAGCTGCCATCATTTGGGAAATGATCTCATTTTAATGCATAATAAAAGCTTATGAATAAATTGCTCTGCAATTCATCTGTTTAACAGTTTATTGGGTCTACATTGGTACACAGAATTTCACAGTTCAGAAACAGATTTAGCTAGTGGTAAATATTGGCAGAATATGGATATTAGTCTGATGTCAATAAACAGAAGCAAAACCAGTTCATTCAGAAGCACAAATTAGTTCCCATGCAGGAAGAGCCATTTGACCCATCATATCTATGCCAACCCTCTGAATGTGGACTGCACATTCCCTGCTCTCTCCCAGTAACTCGAACCATTCTTCATTTTCAAATAACAATCCAATTCCCTCTTGAATGAGCCTATCTCCACCACACTCTCACGCAGCGCATTCCAGACCTGAACCATTCACTGCACAAGACAATTTCTCCACACCCCTCCATTGCTTCTTAGAAACTGTGCCCTATCATTGTTAATCCTTCCCCCAATGGAAACATTTTCTCCCTATTATCTTCCCTACTCTAACCCATCGATTTTAAATGCCCTGATCAAATCTCGTCAACTTTCTATTCTCCATGGAAAACAGTCCCACCTTCGCGATCTCTCTGTGCAACTGAAGCTCTTCATTCTTGTAACAACTCTTGTGAATATTTCCTGCACTGTCTCGAATGCCTTCCCATCCTTCCTATAGTATGGTGACCAGATACAGACACACTGCTCTAGCTGAGGATGAATCAATGTTTTAAACAAATTTAATATAATCTTCTCACTGTTGTATTATAAGTCTCTGTTATTAACTGCTCTTCACCTGTTCTACTACCATTAGTGACTTATGCACACATACATCCTGGTCCTGCTGCTCCTGTGTTCACTTTAGAATTGTACACTTTTAAAAAATATTGGTTCTTTTGCATTCCTGTCAAAATGCATCACAAAACATTTCTGAGAGTCAGAATGCCTCACTCAATGTCACTCACACTCAATTCATTTCATCCTGTCAACATACCCTTTCTACCTCCTGAAAAGTGACCATGGCAAGTTTATTGGAAGCTTCTCAGCATTACTCAAGGCTTCTCGGTAAACTTCAGGATTAACAAAAGGTAACACCACTCATCCAACCCACTCACCCCCACTAATCTGCCTGATTAGCCCCAATGGTATATTTTGCATGGCGTGAGGCTGGGTGTCAAGCACTGCATCCTCCTCATCCAGCCGCATGGCCAGTAGTGACCAATGCTCTTGGTGGCACTAATGAGCAATAGGTCCTCTGATTGGGTGGGTCCCCTTTGAAAGCAAGCAGGTATCATCAGTTAACAAAGTGTGGAGCTGGATGAACACAGCAGGCCAAGCAGCATCTTAGGAGCACAAAAGCTGACGTTTCAGGCCGAGACCCTTCATCAGAAAAGGGGGATGGGGAGAGAGTTCTGAAATAAATAGGAAGGTGGGGGGGGGGGTCGAAGATGGATAGAGGAGAAGATAGGTGGAGAGGAGATAGACCGGTCAATGAGGCGGGGATGGAGCCAGTAAAGGTGAGTGCAGGTAGGGAGGTAGGGAGGAGATTGGTCAGTCCAGGGAGAATGGACAGGTCAAGGGGGCAGGATGAAGTTAGTAGGTGGGAAATGGAGGTGCGGCTTGAGGTGGGAGGAGGGGATAGGTTCTTCCTCTTTCACCTAATCACCTCAGGTGACCTCCCAACCACAGCCTCCAACCTCATTGTTCCCCAACCCCGCACTGCCTGCTTCTATCTCCTTCCCAAAATCCACAAACCCGCCTGCCCTGGCCGACCTATTGTCTCCGCCTACTCCTGCTCCACCGAACTCATCTCCACCTATCTGGACTCCATTTTCTCCCCCTTGGTCCAGGAACTCCCTACCTACGTCTGTGACACCACCCATTGCCCTCCACCTCCTCCAGAACTTTCAATTCCCTGGTCCCCAACATCTCATTTTCCCCATGGACCAGTCCCTATACACCTGCATTCCCCACACAGATGGCCTAAAGGCCCTCCGCTTCTTCCTATCCAGCAGGCCCGACCAGTCACCCTCCACCGACACCCTCATCCACCTAGCCGAACACGTCCTCACCCTCAACAACTTTCGATTCCTCCCACTTCCTACAGACAAAGGGGGTGGCCATGGGTACCCGCATAGACCCAAGCTATGCCTGCCTCTTTGTAGGTTATGTGGACCAGTCCCTCTTCCGCACCTACACAGGCCCCAAACCCCACCTCTTCCTCTGTTACATTGATGACTGTATTGGCACCACCTTGTGTTCCCACCAGGAACTCGAACGGTTCTACAACTTCCACCCCAACCTCAAGTTCACCTGGGCCATCTCCAACACATCCCTCACCTTCCTGGACCTCTCTGTCTCCATTTCAGGCAACCACCTAGAAACCAATATCCATGTCAAGCCCACCGACTCTCACAGCTACCTGGAATACACCTCCTCCCACCCACCATCCTGCAAAAATTCCATCCCCTATTCCCAATTCCTTCACCTCTGCCACATCTGCTCCCAGGATGAGGCATTCCACTCCTGTACATCTCAGATATCTTCATTTTTCACCGGCTGCAACTCCCCCTGCCACAGTGGTCGAGAACACCCCTGACCGTGTCTCCCACATTCTCCGCAACTCATCCCTCACACCCCGTCCCCGCAATAACATCCAAAAGAGAATCCCCCTCATCCTCACATACCACCCCATCAACCTCTGGATCCAACGCATCATCCTCTGACACTTCCGCCATCTGCAATACGACCCCACCACCAAAGACATTTTTCCATCCCCACCCTTGTCTGCCTTCCAGAGAGACCACTCTTGCCGTGACTCCATTGTCCGCTCCACACTCCCCTCCAACCCCACCACTCCCAACACTTTCCCCTGCAACCGCATGAAGTGCTACACTTGCCCCCACACCTCCTCCCTCATCCCCATCCCAGGACCCAAGAAGACTTTCGACATCAAGCAGATGTTCGCCTGCACATCTGCCAATGTGGTATACTGCATCCAAGGTACCCGTCGTGGCCTCCTCTACATTGGGGAAACCAAGCGGAGGCTTGGGGACCACTTTGCAGAACACCTACGCTCGGTTCGCAATAAACAACTGCACCTCCCAGTCACGAACCATTTCAACTCCCCCTCCCATTCCTTAGATGACATGTCCATCCTGGGCCTCCCGCAGTGCCACAGTGATGCCACCTGAAGGTTGCAGGAACAGCAACTCATATTTCGCTTGGGAACCCTGCAGCCCAATGGTATCAATGTGGATTTCACAAGCTTCAAAATCTCCCCTCCCCGCACTGCATCCCAAAACCAGCCAATCTCGTCCCGGCCTCCCTAACCTGTTCTTCCTCTCACCTATCCCCTCCTCCCACCTCAAGCTGCACCTCCATTTCCTTCCTACTAACCTCATTTCGCCCCTTTGATCTGTCCATCCTCCCAGGACTGACCCATCCCCTCTCTACCTCCCCACCTACACTCACCTTTACTGGCGCAATCCCCGCCTCATTGACCAGTCTGTCTCCTCTCCACCTATCTTCTCCTCTATCCATCTTCAATCCGTACCCTCCCCTCCCCCAATTTATTTCAGAACGCTCTCCCTCTCCCCCTTTTCTGATGAAGGGTTTAGACACGAAATGTCAGCTTTTGTTCTCCTGAGATGCTGCTTGGCCTGCTGTGTTCATCCAGCTCCACTCTTTGTTACCTCAGATTCTCCAGCATCTGCAGTTCCTATTATCTCAGGTATCATCAGTTCTTTGCCACTGTCAAACTGTAAACCTGGGCTCTGCTGACAGCTGAAACAGGCATGACCCGTTTATTTTTGGCTGGACCTCCAGAGAGCGCGACGAATTTGCCCAATATTCCGGCTCAGGGCTAAGCAGACCTTCATAATACTTTGTTACTGTTGTACACCAAGTCTGAATTCTCTCTGATGACCCTTGAACTCATTTGTATTTCATCTCTTCATTGCCTGGCAATTTCACAACACGTTGGCCTTGGTGACAACTAATTTGGCCAATTTCACTTTTCAAATTGAAGTGTAACCTTTGACGGGTAGGCCTAGTATGAAATGCAGAGGATTGCTGTGGCTAATATGCTTTTATCTACTTATATATAAACTTCAGAAGTTTAAATAGATATTGGGTTTCGGTTCTGGTGCCTTTTCAATGAAACAGCATGTCAACATTTCCTTTTTTTTAATTTATTCACTCATGGGAAGAGGGCATTGCTAGCTGGACCAACATTTATTGCACATCACTAGTTATCATTGAGAAGGTAGTGGTGAGATGGCTTCCTTTACCACTGCAGTCCATGTTTTGTAGGTTGACCCCTAAGGCCCTTCGGGTGGGAATCCCAGGATTTTGACCCAGCGCCAGTGAAGGCATGATAATATATTTCCAAGTCAGGATGTTGAGTGGCTCGGAGGGGAACTTGTAGCTAGTGATGCTCCAGATAGGGAGTGACTATTAAACGAGAAACCCAATGTGATGTTCTGGGGACCAGGGTTCAAATCCTGCCATGGCAGATAGTGGCATGTAAATTCAATAAGAATCTGGAATCAGGAGTCTAAAGATGGCCACAAAATCATTGTCGATTGTCAGGAAAAGCCCATCTGGTTCACTAATGTTCTTTAGGGAAGGAAACTGCCATCCTTATCCAGTCTGGCCTACATGTGACTGCAGATCCATAGCAATGTGGTGACACTTAACTGCCCTGTGGGCAATTAGTGATGGGCAATAAATGCCAGCCTAGCCAGTGATGCCAACATCCCATGAATGAATGAGTGAATACAAAAATATCTTCGGCCTTTGACCTTCTAGATCGAAGAGAGTTTGTAAGCTGCTGGCTAAGGATCTTTGGTGAACTTCTGCAGTGCATCTTGTAGATGGCACACACTACTGCTACTGAGCATCGTTGGTGGAGGGAGTGGACGTTTGTGAGTGTGGTCCCAAACATGCATTGTCCTGTTTAGCTTCTTGAGTGTTGGTGAAGCTACACCCATTCAGGCAAGTGGGGAGTATTCCATCACACTCCTGCCTTGTGCATTGTAGATGGTGGACAGGTTTTGGGGAGTCAGGAGGTGAGTTACTTGCTGCAGTATTCCTAGCCTCTGACCTGCTCTTGTAGCCACTGTGTTTATGTGGTGAGTCTATTTGAGATTCTGATCAACGTAAATCCCAGGAAATTTGTACTGGGAGATTTAGTGACGATAACACCAAGGGTATAGTTAGATTGTCTCTTGTTGGTGATGATCATTGCCCGGTATGAGTGTGGTGTGAATGTTATTGGCCACTTGTCAGCCCAAGCCTGGATATTGACCATGTTGCATTTGAACATGGACTGCTTCAGTATTTGAGGAGTCGTGAATGGTGCTGAGCATTGTGAAATCATCGGTGAACATCCTCACTCCTCACTTACAACAAATCTTCTCAAAACTCGCTAACAGAGGGAAGGTGATTGATGAAGCAGTTAAAGATGGTTGGGCCTAGGACACTACCTTGAGGAGCTCCTGCATAAATATTCTGGAGCTGAGTGTACTGACTTGCAACAACTAGAACCATCTTCCTATGTGCTAGGTATGACTCCCACCAGCAAAGAGTGTGGCTCCCAATACCCACTGATTCCAGTTTAGCTGGGGCTCCTTGATGCCACACTCGGTCGAATGCAGCCTTGGTGGGAAGTGCTGTCACTCTCACCTCACCTCTGGAATTCGGCTCTTTTGTCCATGTTTGAACCAAGGCTGTAATGATGTCAGGAACCTAGTAGCTCTGGCAGAATCCAAACTGGGCGTCACCAATTAGGTTATTGCTGAGCAGGTGCTGCTTGATAGCACTGTTGATAACATCTTCCATCATTTTAGTGATGATCAAGAATAGACTGATGGGGCGGTAATTGGCCGGTTTGGATGCATCTTGCTTTTTGTGTACAGGACATAGCTTGGCAATTTTCTATATTGTCAGCCAGATGTCAGTGTTGTAGTTCTCCAGGGAGTGACAAGTCCCTCCAGGTTAGTTTGAGAACTTCAATTTAAATTAAAAGTAAGCCAGATAAATAAAATAGGTAGAAAAGCATATAAAGTTATGTTGACGGGCTAATATTGAATAAACTGCGACAAGTGGGATACTTGACAGGGGTTCTCAACAGACTGAAAGGATTTTTCTCCTTGTGAGTGGGACAAGATATGGAGAACACAGTTGAAAGATAAGGGGTGTCCCAAACAAAGTGAACATGAGGAGAAATGTTTTCTCCCAGAGAGCTGATTGTCTTTGGAACTTGTTCTTCCAGAGAGTGGTGGAGGCATAGAATCATAGAGTCATACAGATCGACATAAAGAGAGGTCCTTCAGCTCATTATATCTGCGGGGCAGGGTCAATGAATATTTTTAAGACAGAGGTAGATAGATTTGACTAACAAGGAAGTCAAAGAGTGTAGAGAGTAAGCATGAAAGGAGAGGTGAGGTTACATTTGAATCAATTACGATCTGATTAAATAGTAGAGCAGGCTGAAGGGGCCAAATGGCCTATTCCCGCTCCTGAATCATAAATACAAGCAATGGCGCAGAACACCTGTTTCTGTGCTTTCACATAATGATGAATTTGAATTCAACGTAAAGGAAATAAAGTATTGGTGCCAGCAGAAGTTACTCAAAATCCAACCGCTGGCCTCATGTAAAGGAGACCTGTCCTCCTGACATGGACATAACAGGCCGTGTGCCTTCAATCCACCGCAATGTAATTTCTTCCAAACAACCTTCTGATGTGCTCAGTCATGATATTCTGTTCAGGTTAAATATGTCTGGACACTGTTAGCATGTCCATTTCCTCTCAGTTAATCAGAAAGCAAATGGCTGAGAGTAGAAAAAAAAAATCAACACCTATTACTCAATACTCAAAATGGTGACAAAGTCTACAAGGTACGAGGTATTTACTCAATGTTTTAGAGCGTCTAAATGCCAAAGTCCCCTTTCCAAATGGTATTGTGCTGATTTTATCCACTGATTTGAGTCAGCGCCTGTATCTTTGTCTCGCTGCATTGTGGAGTACCACGATCCGGTGAAGAACAGCAGCCCAAAGACTGGGAGCCTGATGTTGCCTGACAAAGTTCCATTTGCCATTATTTTTATGCCAGCTTTCGCTTGTTGTTTCTTGGTTAGCAAATAAAGAAATCGCAGGCAGACACTTGTAGACTGAAATACCATTTCAGTCAATGTGTGATACTGATTGTAATCAGTACCAGCAATGTTTGGGTCTTGTGATGCAGCGAGGTGAGATAAGAAACTGCACCTCCCAAAGTAAAATTCCAAATATAACGATGTCCCTCAAAACTCTGATAATAGTAGAGGTGGGAAATAGATGAAAATTGATGTGGGCTACACGACGGCTCAGTGGTTAGCACTGTTGCCTCACAGCACCAGGGACCTGGGTTCGATTCCACTCTCAGATGACTGAGCGGAGTTTGCACATTCTCTCTGTGGCTGCGTGGGTTTCCTCTGGGTGCTCCGGTTTCCTCCCACAGTTTAAAGATGTGCAGGCTAGGTGGATTGGCTAAGCTAAAATTGCATGTAGCGTTCGGGGATGTGTCTGAGGGTCAGTGTGGACCTGTTGGGCTGAAGGGCCTGTTTCCACACTGTAGAGAGTCTAAGACTAAAAATAGACTGTTAAGTGTTCCTAATTCTAACTGGAAGTACTTCTAGACCTATCACCACATGGTCTTGTGCCTCTAACGATCTTGTTCTCAAACATCCTGCAGCAGTGTTCATCTCATAGAACATAGTATTCCAACTGTCCAGAAAGACAACACAGAATATCATTAGATAACAAGGTGTTGAGCTGGATGCACACAGTAGGCTGAGCAGGACGGCTGGCGTTTCAGGCCGAGACCCTTCTTCAGATTTTTCTTGGAAACGAAACGTCAGCCTTCCTGCTCCTCTGATGCTGTCTGGCCTGCTGTGTTCATCCAGCTCTACACCTTGTTATCGCAGATTTTCCAGCATCTGCAGTTCCTACTATCTCAGAGAATATCATTAGCTGCTTGAATGTTTCTTGGCTGTTGTAGGCCAAGCCAATGCTTGACTTTTTTGGTACTAATCATTTTGAATCTTGTAATAAGGCTTTAGTTGCTATGAATGAATGTAAGCTGGTTGTGCTGAGATTCTGTGTGCCGGGTTTATCTCATGGCGGGAGGGCAGGCAAAGAAAAAAATTGGTGTCCTGACTGAAGAGATGCATTGTGGGCATGAGAACAGAAGATAATGGTCAAGGAACAGATTATTGCTAACAGTCTGAAACTGTGTTGGAGCAATGGGGGAACTGTGTCCCAGGGTTTCTGTGACCAGGAAGATAAAGGAGTTTGAGATAATACTCCACACAGCCACTTTTCTTCAAGTGCAGCCTTAAAGGAAGGCCAGAGAAAAGACATCTCTGGTAACAGCTTCAAAAAGGAACATGATGTAATTACAAGTTAATAAAATGGAGCAAAACCAGATATTATGCTATATGGCAAAAATCACAGCAAGGGAAAATGTATGAAGAAAACCTTCATCAACAATTTGTGACTGAATCGAGATTAATTGACTCTCCAACGTCACACCAGGAGATCTGATGATGAATTCACCACCTGAGACAGATCTTGGATTATTGGCTTTCCAAGCACCCACTGTAATTGTGAGAATGTACCGTTGCTTCATTGTGTAATAACCCTGTATCAAGTCAAGTTGGACACTATCCTAGCTGTTCTGTGCATTAGTACCTGGACCAACGTCTTTACCCAAAAAGCAGGGGAGCGGGTCTGGGCTTATACTGTCAACAAAACAATTTCCTCTAGTATTGTTACAACTAAGAAAGAAAAGTTTCTAAACAAAATGAAAAAAAAAAGACTTTTTGTATATCAAATGACTTTTCACCTCTATTTCACAAAAAAGTGGCTTGGATATTGATCTTTCAACCAGGAGGGTTGGCCCACAAATCAAGCACTCCACTCCAGCCATGAACCTATTGAATGACAGAACAGGCTTCAGGGACCAAACAGCGCACTCTTGTTCCTATTTCTTATGATCTTAACAGATTTGCTCCCCACCAGGAACCAGCCACGCTACAATAATTTCCTGTCTTCTCTGCTTCTCCAAAGCTTTATCAGTACTGAGTACATTTTCAACAAAGCTGTCTGTAACTCCGTTCGCAGCAGATTGAATGGACTCATCTGTGCACCAGTTTCTGACAGTGTCACTTAAATTATTGCATGCATTAAATTGCTCCATTCAATTCTTGCTAATCAACATCTTTTGCAGTATCTCTTGCAAACACCAGCTTGAGAACTGATAGTGTAGTAACAGACAATGAAATTGCTCTGCAATATAATTGGTTAATGGTTAAGACATTTGGCAGTATCTACTCTTAGGGCCTCTCCTCTACAATGCACAATCAGGTGGGAGGTCCAGGAAACCTGGTACTTTGTACCTTGCACCCCTTCATCTATCAGATGTTCCAGAGGTTGAGGTCTGTTCTGGTTTATGAACCCAACCTCTATGTAAGTGATTGGGTGAAAACAGGGAGCTACTGAGGGCGAATCACTAGGCCTCAGTGTGTGAATATTCAAGAGCTGAGAATGAACTTTGCCAGGGGTGTGGGTGGTGTTGTGAACAAGAGAAGATGGGACAAAGAGATTAAGGATGGGACATTGGCTTTGAGCGGAGGAGTGGGGTGTCCTGAAGGGCAAAATTGACAGTAAGTGTGGAGATGTCACAATTAAGAGCGACAAAGGTTAAGGTGAAAGTTATAGCGTTTAACTTTGCGCGTGCAGTTTAGTGCTGGTTTTTGCTGGAGGTGCAGGTTTCTAAGGGTGCAAATTACAAGGGGGAAGCAAAAGCGAGAGTTAGGCCCATTTTTTCTCATGTGGACTGACTAATCCCTGTTCCACACATGGCTAATGAAAATCTCAACATGGAATTTCACAGCAGTGGAAATTTGAAGTCCTTATTTGAAGTCCTTCCCTCAAATACACGGCCCTTCCCATTTTCACAGCTGGGAGAGGATATGATTCAGTCATGGAGGCAGCTGGCCATTTAAACTACAAATTGCCTCTGCTCTGTATTTCAGTACCACAAGGGTGTGATGCCTGAAATGTGCTGAGTACAAGCATAGATATCATCCTGGGATATCTCTATTGGAGATCAGGTAATCTTCAAGGATGGTTAAGTGCCCTTTGGGATTGTTAAGTAGGCATCATTCTTGGGTGAGAACCCCCAGTTTATTTCAGTTCCAAACAGAAGTGCCAAGTTGTCAAACTCCTGGATGGGAAGAGACTAACAGGCTAACTAGCAGACAAAAAAAACCCCTCTCTTATATCTGCTTTTCCACCAGACCAAATGAGTTTTAAGTTTTGTCAAGATCAAATTTAATCAGGTTTATCAAATTAACAAAAATTTGAGTATTTAATTAATAAACAGGAAACGAAATAATGAAGCAACTTATTTGCGTACAAATTGGGAATGAGGTCAATTCAACAAAAAGAAAAAAGTTAAGAAAACGATACAGACAGATCAGTGTCTGAGTTCCATGCAAAGTAGCAGTGGCATGTTACATTCATAATGATGGATGATTCTGGTGGAATTATGATTAGTGGATGAACGGTGTATTTCAAGTTCCTGGATCTGCAGGTCAGCTGAAGGGCCAAGTTTTAACTGCAGTTTGACCTGTTTTCAGCAAAGAGAGTGAAAGATTTCATTTCATTGCATCTGCAGTGCAGGGGTGACTAGGGATTTTCTCAGCTGTGAGCCTCATCATGAATATAGACCGGGGTTGGAACTGGCCTTTAGCTCCTTTTGTTAAATATTCTTGAAAACAGAACACACAAACCACTGTCATCCAAATCATTCTCTGTTCTTTTAACCTGCTCACAGTTTGAGATACTCACAGACCATTACAATTCAGTTTGCAGTGCATTTCTCCTTTTGAAGTTTTCTTCAGGATTGATATTCCTAGATTGCCTTCATACTGAGGATAATCCAAAACAGGCTTTCCAGACAGTGACTGAGCTACATTGCTCAGAATTTACATTCTCAGTTATTTTTAGGCTATATATTCTCTTTAGAAAAATATCTGTTGCTATTAAATGTTCAATATGTCTGCAGATAATCCGGAATTATGCTAAATGCATAAATGTCAAGCTCATTGGAACTGCCAATACACTCAACAAAATCAACTGTCAGTGTCAAGAAGACCCTGTCATAACAAACTGTGAAACAATCGAGGTGTTTAAATGACCTGCTCTTTAACTGTTTAATAAATATTGGGACTGTTAAGGAAGGTCATTGCTTGCTACCTTACACTGTCTGTTAACAGAAAACAGAGGGTTCCCTCTACTGGATTATTGATGATTGATTGGTTTCATAAGCATTGATTACCACAGTAGTGTGTCTCTCATTGTATAGTTTGAAAGACTACTCCAGTGATTTATAGACTCTTAGAAGTAAGACTAGAAATAAATTCTAATGCTTTTTTAAAAATTGTAATGAATTATGCAGTTTAATCTTACGTATCAGTATGTTATTTGCAACATAGTGAAGTCTTACAATGTCTATTCAGAACTTCATTTAAAACGAATTTTTTATTATTGTCTCATCTCTGCTTGGGTGGGTACTAGGTGAGTTGGCATGGTAGTTGTTTGGCAAAGGGTGATTGGTGAAAGAACAGCTTAAGGGCAATAAGTTGGCACGTTGTCTAAAAAGGATCATGGGCTGTTAGGTGAGGAGCTTAAGTAGACATGAAGGTTATGAGGGTCTGTGGGAGATGGGTACAGGGGAATAGATTCAAATGAAGGGCATGAGGGGTCATGGGGTTAGCAGAGGGACATATTGTGGCATGGACAACAAGCTAAATCTCTAGCCTAAAAAGATCAAGACCTTTGACTGCATCTCATGGTAAAGTATTCAAGTCACCATGTAGCACAGTGCAGGCTACAGTTTTCATCAATGAGAGTAGATTTTTTTTATCTGTCAGATGATTTACACATATTTTTAAATTGAGTATTACATAGAATTTATAACTCCAATGCTATTTTGGCCCACCTCGTCTAGGTTGGAATTCACTCTCCTCCTCATTTAACCCTATCAGGACATATTCTTTTTCCCTAATGAACAATATACAGCCATCGAGTCATACAGCATGGAATAGACCCTTCAGTCCAACCAGTCCATGCAGACCATAAACCCAAACTGAACTACTCCCACCTGCCTATGCTTGGCCCATATCCTTCCAAACATTTCTTATTCATGTACTTATCCAAATGTCTTTTAAATGTTGTATCTGCATTCATCACTTCATCTGGAAGTTCATTCCACAGATGAACAACTCTCTGTGTCTAAAAACTGCCCCACAGGACCTTTTCAAAATGTTTTTTCTCTCACCTTAAAAATATGCCCCTAGTCTTGAAATCACCCATCCTAGGGAAATGACAGCTGCCATTCAGCTTATCTATACCCCTCATGATTTTATAAACTTCTATAAGGTCACCCCTCGACCTCCTATGCTCCATTGAAAAATGTCCCAGGCTAACCAGCCTATCCTTATAAACTGCCCTCCAGTACCAGCAACGCCCTGATAAATCTTTTCTGAATGCTGTCCTTCCTATAACAGGATGACCAGAACTGAATGCAGTACTCCAGAAGTGGCTTCAGCAACGTCTTGTAAAACCTCAGCATAATGTCCCGACTCCTACACTCAAAGATCTAAGCAATGAAGGTTTCCATTTAAGTATCTCTGTTCTACTCACCTCAAATACTTTGGGTGGTGATGAGTTCCAAACTGTAACCGCTGTCTGTACTTTTTTTTTAAGACCAGGAGGACATTGTCTTTGATTTTGCCACATTAAACGTGAATCATGAGGGTAAACTAATGACTGGTTTTGAAATAAATAGCAGGGGGGCAGCCCCTGTTCAACAGAAATTCAATATATTGAATTTCTGTTCAAAAAGAAATATTGACTTATGGGCTGTGGCTTATTTATTTTCAGATCAGTCACTTTCCACTGCAAAATTTAGTTTCAGTATTTAAATTCACTTTTCACTGCTGTAATGACTCTACCATAAGGACCCAGCAGAACTGTATAGTACGTGATGGACTGTGGCAGACATACCATAGAATGCAAGATATTTGGCTACTTATATCATTTTATCCATATTTCTTGCTCACCGATGAAGCAGAACTTTACGATCCATTACAAATGTGCTTCTTCACTTGTTAGTTGTGTTTTAGCTGACGTTTCTCTAATTAATTCTTGTCTAGATTTGTTTGGTCACAGAATTGATCGCAGAATTGCTAGGTTGCAGGAGGCGGCTGTTCGGCCCATTGTGCCTGCACCAGCTCTCTAAATGAGCGTTAGGACTTGGTGACATTATACTGCCTTTTCTCCCATAACTCTGAATATTATCTCTGTTGAAATAATCATTTATTGCCCTGTTGAAGCCTCAACCAACCTGACCTCCTCCACACTTCCAGGAAGCATGGACCAGTCCTATCCTGTGTGATTTTTCTTTCCACATCGTAGTTGCTTCTTTTGCAAATTACCTCATATTTGTACCCTCTGGTTCCTGATCCTTTTATATCATTTCATTACCAAAGTAACCAATTGATCTCCCACACTGCTGCTTAAGTAGAAAATAGTGGTTTGCAGCAATAGACATTTGTGTTTCAATGTTTGCATCAAATACTAGCTGCAGGTCACTTTGAGGTACAAATATGCACAGAAACATTTAACAGTCCCTTTTCTCCAAAGGACCTCATCACATGTTTCAATTTTACCTGACAGAACAGAAATACTTTTAGTTATTGACAAGAAGTCATGAGTAATTTACATATCCTCTTTTCTTTAGTGATCAGTAACTGTTGTGAATTTTCTTGCATTCTTGAGTGTGAAATTAGTTGTCAAAAGAAAAAGTCATTTTGAAAGTTAACCTACTATCACTTTGAACAAATTAATTTTGCAATGACAAGATCAGCAAGCATAAAACACCGGCCTTAATTACATATTTTACTGCAAATGTATGTAAAATATTCATGTTTGTTCTACATTCATTTTTGTCTTCCAAGGTGCTGGAGATTGCAGATTTGGAAGGGTTTGCTCTTAAATGTACCGAGTGCTGAACAGTTAATGTGAGGTAGAGAATGTCAATTCTGGGGTTTTATTTGATATGGTAAAGTATCCACAGAAACCCATCACAATATTCAGAATGTGAAGATGTCTGCTGTGTTGGGGATCAGTTACTGAGTGCAGGCAATTCTGTTACAACTGCACTTCACTGCAGTTACCTGCCTGCTGCTGTGTGATTTATTTTGTTTAAATTGGTGGTGCTTCCCTTTTCCTGCTGAGTAGTGTGCTAACTAACAGGAGGCGTGGAAACTAACAGAGTCTTACGACAGCAAAGGGCAAGCCATGTTCAATCACAGCGACATCCCCAGAATGTAGCATCCCTGAATGCCTCAACATTGCACTTCAAAAAAGTGGTTCAGGGACAAACTAACTGTCCTTTCTCCGCTCCAAAAAGCAAAATTGCTCACAGGTCTGAATCTATTTATTACAGTACTGACTGCGTCAACTCTTTATCTGGGCCGGATTTTATAGGCCGTCATGGTTGCTGTACGTCCCTCAGCTAAAGAGTTGGTACGGAGTGGACTCAGGGAAATAACGGCAATCATTCAATGTCATAAAAGTGTACAACACACAAAAACAAGGCTCTTTGACCCATCTGTGCTGATCAAAAGCAACCACTTTACTATTCTAATTCCATTTTCCAGGACTTGGCCTGTAACCTTGGCATTGCAAGTGTACATCAAAATACTTTATAACTGTTAGGAGGGTTTCTGCCTGCACCACCCTTAAGACACTGATGCCCAGATTCCTACCATTCTCTGGATAAAAAGGTTGTTCCTCATATCCCTTCTAAATCTCCACCCCTTAAATCTATGCCCCCTGTTCTTTGATCTTTCCGCCAAGGTGTTAAAAGTCCTTTCTGGTCACCCTGGCTATGCCCACCCATAATTTTATACATCTCAGTCATGATCCCCCTCCCTCAGTCTCCTCTACTCCAAGGAAAAATAACATCAGTTCACCCAATCTCTCTTCATAACCAAAACTCTGTGGCCCATGCCACATCCTGGTACATCTCCTCTACACCTTCTGCAGTGCTATCACATCCCTCCTACAATGTGAATTCCAGACAATACTCTAGCTGTGGCCTAACTAATGTTTTGTACAACTCCAAAATGACCTCTCTGCTCTCAGCAAAGGCCAGATTAGCAGGATCTGATGATGACGATGCGGGATCTGGGGAGCATAAAGTTTGAGAGGTCCAAGTTCTGGTGTGGGGGTGCGATGGAGATGAAGGGAAGTGTGACCTTGAGGGCCGTGGATGCCTCAAATGGGCACAGGAGTCCCCCAGGAAACTTGCTCCATCCATTCCTGCCGAGAGTAAAATAACTGGGCTGGGAAGACACTGAGCTGGATGGGCCATTTAAATACTGTGGCAGAGGATAGGAATTCCGTGGTGACCAACTCACTTCCTGACTCTCCAAAGTCTGTCCACAACAAGCAAGACACAACTCAGCTGCAGGATAGAATACTCACCATTTGTATGCATGAGTGCAATTGTATCAACACACAACAATTTCAGCACTATCCAGGACAATGCAGCCAGCTTCACTGGCTGTCACCTTCAACATTCATTCCCCACCACCAATGCACAGTAGCAGCAGTGTGTACCATCTACAAGATGCATTGCAACAACTCTCCAAGGATCTTCCAAACGTTCAATCTCTATCGCCTTGGATGACAAGGGCAGCATAAGTGAGACCACCACCCGCAACTTCCCCTTCGAACCACACACCATCCTGTTATTTCCTGGAACTCCCACCCTAACTGCATTGTGGGTGAACCCACCCTAAACCGACCTCAGCGATTCAGGAAGGAAGTTCATCACCTACTCCTCAGGGGCAATTAGGGATGGGCAACAATTACTGGCCGTGCCAGTGATATTCACATCCCACAAACAAATTTGTATTTAGAAAAAGATGGTTATTAATTGGCTTCACAAGGTCCTTGTAGGCCCATTTGTGGAGAAGTGACCTACTCTGCTGTACTGTATCCCCCATAATGTTCCATCCAGATCGTGGCAGTCTGTTCACCGATGGGAAGGTCTTGTGTTGGATTTAACAAGCAGCCTCCTCACACGCACCATCACCGGCATCCAGTCCGCCCTGTCTTCAATTCTGCTGGTGGGGGATCTTATCAAATCCAGCATGGGGGGTGTCTTTACTGACTGTATTAACTGTAGAATAAAGGTTTGCTGTACTTTTACTCCAAAAAAATAGGATGTGCAAAAGTAGTTATGAGACGTCACACCCCATGGAACTGGAAGCTGAGCCTGTCACGTGGTCCCTTACCATCCTGCTGGGCGGGGGAAGGGCAAATGGTGTCACGGTAATGGCACCAAGCTAGCAATCCCAAACCCCAGCTAATGCTATGGCGGCACGGGTTTGAACATCACCAAGGCAGATGGTGAAATTTGATCTCAACGATGATCTGGAATGAAGAGATAGCCTAATGGTGACCGTATAACCATTGCTTATTGTCATGAAAAATACTCAGCTAGTTCACTAATGTCCTTTAGTGGAAAGACTCTGCCATCCATACCTGATCTGGCCTGTACGTGACTCCAGACTCACTGCAATGTGACTGACTCTTAGTGCAGGATGGACAATAAACATTGGCCTTACCAGTGACATCCTCATTCCATGGAGAAACATTTTTTAAAAAAGCTATGCATAGGCCTGATCTTATTACATGTAAACATCTTGTACAAGACCCCAAAAAGGTTTTTACTGGCTATATGATGATTATAGCCCATGGAAATACTTCTCCTGTGGGGTTTTTATAGACCAGGCAAAACATTTGGTATTTGGTCTCACTTACATTTTTATTCTGTTCCAAATGAACAGTTTGCTTTAAGTTTCTCAGCTCCAGCTAGAATCTTTGCCTTGTTAATTTCTTGACACTTTAAATATAGATCAGCCACAAGCTGAATTGAGAGTTATCCCACTGACTGTGAGCCTTGGTACAAAGCAGCAAATTGATTCAGAGAACATTCATTTATAATCCTGCAACAATTGGCCTGAGTATTGAATCCAGTTCTTTTGTCCATTGCTAAACTGCAGTAACCAGATCACTTCACAGTTTTCTAAACTCCAAATTCATTGTTCAGGGCCACAAGAATGAAACACAATATTGGGAATGGCAATGGAGAGGCTTGTCATGGTGACTAACCTAACCTCACATGGTTTATATATAGTGTGTGTGTGTGTTTAATTGTCAAACTTTCTGATGAAGGGTCTAGGCCCGAAACGTCAGCTTTTGTGCTCCTAAGATGTTGCCTGGCCTGCTGTGTTCATCCAGCTACACACCTTGCTATCTAAGGTTTAATTGTCAGTCAGGTTTGTTCCCTGATTTGAGCTCTGGAGGCAACAACAACAACTTCAATACCCAAAGAGAGACTGATTTTCTGATCATTGTCACACTGATGGTTCTGGAACCATCCTGTGAGCAATTTGTTTATTACCATTCCTCCATTACAACAGTAGCCACACTTCAAAAGTGCTTCATTGGTTGCCAACTATTTTACAATGTCCTGAAGGCATGGAAGACACTAAATGATTGCATCAGAGGAGCAGGAAAGTTGACGTCTCAGGTTTGGATGCTCCCCCATTTCTGAAGAAGGGTCCAGACTTGAAACATCAGCTTTCCTGCTCCTCTGATGCTACCTGGCCTGCTGTGTTCATCCAGCTCTACACTTTGTTATCTCAGACTCCAGCATCAGCTGTTTCTACTATCTCTGTATGATTGCACCTTCGTTGATTTGTCTGCATCCTCTGTTGCATTAGGTTCTGAAGGAGTTAATGTTCATGTTACATTGGGTCTAGTTATTCTACTGTTGTCACACACAACCAATGGGTGGAGACAAGAATGTGCTACCCTGAGATAGTAAGAACTGTCGATGCTGGAGAATCTGAGGACACAGCAGGCCAAGCAGCATCAGAGGAGCAGGGAAGCTGACGTTTCAGGTCAGGACCCTTCTTCAGAAATGGGCCAGGGAAGGGAGCTCTGAAATAAATGGAGAGGGGGGTGAGGCGGTGATACCAGGTAGATGGTGGAGTGGATAGGGTGGAGAGAAGACGGACAGGTCAAGGAGGTGGGGATGAAGATAGTAAAGGTGAGAGTGAAGGTCAGAAGTGGGTGTGGGGATTGGTCTGTGAGGAGGGAGGGGTGGATAGGGAGGAGGGAGGGGTGGATAGGTAGGAGAGAAGACAGACAGGTGAAGGAGGCAGCAATAAGAGGGGGCGCTGGTCTTGGGATGAGTTTGGGGGGTGGGAAGATTTTTGAAGCTCGTAAAGTTCCATTGTTGGCTTCCAAAGCGGAATATGTTCCTCCATTTTCTAGGATTTTCTATCCTACCTTTTGAAAAAAGCAGATGTATCTGTACCAACTCACAGAATTGTAGAATCCCTATTGTGCAGAAGGCCATTCAGCCCCTTCAGTCTGCACCGACAACCCGAAGAGCATCCCACCCCAGACCCCACCATATCCCCGTAACCCCACAATTACCACGGCCAACCCACCCAGACATCCTGGACACTATGGGACAATTTAGCATAGCCAATCCGCCTAAACTGAACACCTTTGGACTGTGGGAGGAAACCAGGGCAGCCAGAGGAAACCTGTGCAGACACAGGGAGGACGTATAAGCTCCACACAGACAGTCACCAGAGGCTGGAATTGAGCCTGAGTCCCTGACACTAGGAGGCAGTGGTGCTAACCACTACGCCACCCCTACTCCCTAAGGTTCTAGCAATTACATCTGACTGAGTTTAGCTACACTTCCTGCTACCATATAAGAAAACAACTTCTTCTTCAAAAAATGCTTCTTCTTCACCTTCTGCTACAAATCATCCCTAGGCCCAAGACAGAGCAGTATGAACCATCTTAAACAGCCTTTCCCCAACACCGTATACTGGTTGAGATGATAAATACCATTTCTGATTCCTTATTTCAGGAGTGGTAGGCCATTCCATTATTCAATCCCACATTGGCATACAGTGCGCAATCTGGCGTGATTTTCCACAGTACACCTCTGGACCTGATTAATCTTAGTGGGTCGGCCCCAGACGTTGCAGGCCCAGACAGAGGGCCAACACTCTGGGAAGCCAGAATCTCATCAGGAGAGGTGGCTACTCCTCAGGGAGTCAGAGGGCAACTCAAAATTAACTGGACGTTGGAATGGTTCCACAAATGGATTCCAATTAGGTGAGAAAAGTTGGTCGGTCCTTCGGAGGGGTGGGAAAATCCTCTGGAAGGTTACATGTGGGATGCGTTGGTAGCCTTTCTTAGCCTCGGTCACATCATGGGACATGATCTCTGATAGCCATCCAGCTTGGCAACAGGAGGCAGATTCCTGGGAGCTGCCTAATCCCACAGTTAACACAAGGACACTTCCGACCAGGGAGATTCCAGCAGATGCTTCTCATTAGTCTCTTAACTGATTACTACTGGCTAACTGCTGCTATTGGCCGACTGGCAGCCACCATTACTCACCACTTCCACAAGAGTGCCTGGAGACAGGCATGGCCCACTCTCTAAATTTACCCTGGACCTGGCTTGAAACTGTCTTTGTGGATCAGGAGGACTCCACATATGGTTCTGGTACCAAATCTCTACCCTCCAATGGTTGGTGCACATTGAATGATCACAGCCAGGAACAGCTATCACTCATGATAAAAGGTGTATATGAAACTATTTTGTCTATTTGGGCTAGTATGGGAGAGAAAAAAAAACATGTTTCACTCTTGTATTTAACATAATCCATTTATTGAATGTTAATTATGGGTTACATCAGTATGATAGGAGTTATTACAGAGGAGGCCTAGCTGAGCAGTACAGCTGAGTCTGATCCTGTCCCTAGCTAGTGTATAAGTGTACTTTCCATGGGGAAATTGCTTGATAATAACCAGGAATGAATTTCCCTCTTCCCCTTCTGGAAGCATTCCAGCTAGTTACAATCCCTCACACTACATAGAGCTTAGAGCAGCTAAATGGCCCTAGACCTGAAAACCAAACTGGGAATTATTGATCTATACAGCTTCGCACTGAAATATCAGGGCTACTTGAGCAGGAACAGCCCAGAACATAAAAGACTGAGAGGCATCAATGAGCACAGGTACCTCTCCAAGTTTGACTTTGAGGCTCTGCTGTTGGTTCAAATGAATTTTAAGACCTGTCTCCAGAAAGAGATCTTCATATCCATTATGTCACACGTCCCTTTACAGCCAAAAGATAGTCAATGTTGGCAGTTAACTCATGCACAGCAAGCTCCCATCAATTGTAATGAATAAAATGACCAGGCCATCACTGGTGTTTTGTTGAGGGGTAACTATTGACCAAGAGACAGGGAGAGACCATCACTGCTCTTCTCTGAAGTTTGAGATCTATCAGGGGAGTTGGGCTTTAATTTATCACTTTCTCTGAAGGTCGCTACCTCAGACACAATGACACACTCACAGTAGGGCTGAGGCATTTCAGGTCTCTGGAGTGAGACGTGAACCCGAGAGAAGGGAAAAAAAATCAATGCATGAGACAAGACTACATCAAATGAAATTTTCTGATTACTCTAAGAACAAACCCATTCAATTCTTATTTTTCATCAAATTGTGTCAGAATGATAAATAGCTAAAACAAAACAATCCCAGTTCAGGACAAGCTTTGATTAAATATTGAATTTATTTCCGGAACACCCCCAGTGTTACTCATAGTCTAAGCATAGCCTCAGTCAAGGCCCCAGTGTTACCTCCAGGTTGGAGAGATTCATGTTGAGTTCCTGAAGTCGCGCTGTCCGCCAGTCATCAGCAGCGTTCATGATGTAGTTGTCAGTCAGAGCATCCCAGATCCTGGAATAACGAGAGTTATTGTTAACTGTCAGCTGCACACAGACCCTCACTTCAACCCGGCCACATGCATGGAGGACAAGTGCCTTTTGTGATTGCTCCTCTTGTCCACATCGAGGGGGCAAGCTTCCATGGCAACCACTAATGCCTTTAGTCAGATTAACTCCTTGACCAACAGAACAGATTCCCTATGTACTGCCTGCCCAGTGTGAATCCAAAGGTGCTGCCAGGTTTCAGGGGAAATAGACATACAGAGATATGGGACACTGACAGCTCAGAGACAACACTGGCAGTCCAGCATTACCTTTCCCATTCTCCTAGCACTGAGTCAGTGACATTGTGCCAAAGTTACAGGATGGGTAATCCTGAGAGCCAGACTAACATTATAGAGCTATAAAGTCATAGAGATGTACAGCATGGAAACAGACGTTCTTCACCTGAAGGAGAGAGGCTCCGAAAACTTGTGTTTTCAGACAAACCTGTCAGACTATAGCCTGGTGTTGGGTGCCTTCTGACCTTGCTATAGGGAAATTAGCCCCAGCCTATTCAGTCTCTCCCTATAGTTCAAACTCTCCAAACCTGGCAACAACCTTGTAAACAGAGATAATGGGAACTGCAGATGCTGGATAACCCGAGATAACAAAGCGTGGAGCTGGATGAACACAGCAGGCCAAGCAGCATCTCAGCAGCACAAAAGCTGATGTTTCAAGCCTAGACCCTTCATCAGAAAAGGGGGATGGGGAGAGGGTTCTGAAATAAATACGGAGAGAGGGAGAGGTGAATTGAAGATGGATACAGGAGAAGATAGGTGGAGAGGAGAGTATAGGTGGGGAGGTAGGGAGGGGATAGGTCAGTCCGGGGAGGATGGACAGGTCAAGGGGGCGGGATGAGGTTAGTAGGTAGAACATGGAGGTGCGGCTTGAGGTGGGAGGAGGGGATAGGTGAGAGGGAGAATAGGTTAGGGAGAGAGGGATGAGCTGGGCTGGTTTTGGGATGCAGTGGGGGAAGGGGAGATTTTGAAACTTGTGAAGTCCACATAGATACCATTCGGCTGCAGGGTTCCCAAGCGGAATATGAGTTGCTGTTCCTGCAACCTTCAGGTGGCATCATTGTGGCACTGCAGGAGGCCCATGATGGACATGTCATCTAAGGAATGGGAGGGGGAGTTAAAATGGTTTGCGACTGGGAGGTGCAGTTGTTTATTGCGAACCAAGTGGAGGTGTTCTGCAAAGCGGTCCCCAAGCCTCCACTTGGTTTCCCCAATGTAGAGGAAGCCACACCGGGTACAGTGGATGCTGTATACCACATTGAAGATGTGCAGGTGAACATCTGCTTAATATGGAAAGTCATCTTGGGGCCTGGGATGGGGATGTGGGAGGTGGTGTGGGGGCAAGTGTAGCACTTCCTGTGGTTGCAGGGGAAGGTGCCGGATGTGGTGGGGTTGGGGGGGGGGGGGGGGCGGGGGGGGGAGTGTGGAGTGGACAAAGGAATCACGGAGAGAGTGGTCTCTCCGGGAGGCAGGCAAGGGTGGGGATGGAAAAATGCCTTTGGTGCTGGGGTCAGATTGTAGATGGTGGAAATGTCGGAGGATGATGCGTTGAATCCAGAGGTTGGTCGGGTAGTACGTGAGGATGAAGGGGATTCTCTTTTGGATGTTATTGCGGGGACGGGTGTGAGGGATGAGTTGCAGGAAATGCGGGAGACACGGTCGAGGGGGCTCTTGACCACTGCATCCCAAAACCAGCCCAGCTCGTCCCCACCTCCCTAACCTGTTCTTCCTGTCACCTATCCCCTCCTCCCACCTCAAGCCGCACCTCCATTTCCTAACTACTAACCTCATCTCACCCCCTTGAATTGTCCATCCTCCCTGGACTGACCTATCCCCTCCCTACCTCCCCACCTACACTCACCTCTCCGCCTATCTTCTCCTCTATCCATCTTTAATCCACCTCCCCCTCTCTCCCTATTTATTTCAGAACACTCTCCCCGTCCCCCTTTTCTGATGAAGGGTCGAGGCCCGAAACGTCAGCTTTTGCGCTCCTAAGATGCTGCTTGCCCTGCTGTGTTCATCCAGCTCCACACTTCGTTAACATCCTTGTAAATCTCTTCTGAATCCTTTCAGCAACGTCTTTCCTATAGCAGAGAGACCAGAATTGAATACAGTATTCCAAAATTCTGCAGTCATGTGTTCAATAGGGCAGCTGGTGGAACTTAAAAGTTTAATTTAACATAAGGCTAATCTCAGCAATGGTCATCATAGATTGCTGTAAAAATCCATTTGGGTCACTCATGCCATTTGAGATGGAAATGGGCTGGTCTGGCCTATATGTAACTCCACACCATAGTAACATGTTTGACTGCTAATTGCCCTCTGAAATGGCATCGCAAGCCACTTGGTTCCAGGGCAGTATGGAATCAGCAACAAATACTATCTGTGCCAGTGGTGCCCATATACTATGCCTACTGAACCTCAACAATCTCTGCGTCTCACCAACTCAATACCATTTCATCACGATTCTAGATTTGCCAAGTGATTGCAATTACTGTAGTTATCCATTGGGTTATTCAAATTTATAGATACAACATAATGACTGCCAATGAACAGAGAAGTGCGACTCCTCATCAAAATTCAGCTCGACATATTCCAACGATTCTGCGTTGTGCAGGTCAATGCTCACTTCCCAGTCAGTGGTCCTGAAGTGTTCACTTTAGGGCAATCATCTGTGTCTGGTTTATTGGAAAATGTGGAGAATAGTCCTTCAGAAAGTGAGGCTATTCTCTCCAGCGCTGCCATCTGAGCTCTTGTTCTTGCTACAGACAGCTGCAGTATGCAGTTATAACAACCACTAGGATCCTTATTGTATCATAGAATCCCAACTGTGTGGAAACAGGCCATCCGGCCCATTGAGTCCACTCCTACCCTCTGAAGAGCATCCCACCCAGACCCACACCCTACCCTATCCCACCCTAGACACTATGGACAATTTAGCATGGCCAATCCACCTAACCTGCACATCTTTGGACTGTGGGAGGAAACCAGAGCACTCGGAGGAAACCCTCACAGACACAGAAAGAATGTATGAACTCCACATAAGCAGTCGCCCAAGGCTGGAATTGAACCCGGGTACCTGGCATTGTGAGGCAGCTGTGCTAACCACTGAGCCACTGTGCTGTCAGAACAGTGTTTATTCGTCCTGACAGATTGGCTGTACTTCAGTCTGTGGCCTGTTTTCTGTCTCCTTGAATCTACAAATCTGCTGCATGCTCCAGCATGATGTTATACAAAGATAGGAAACCAGGGAAATGGAGGAGAATTCGCCAGGAGCCGGACATTGATAATGACCACAAAAGCAAAGTTGCAGAAATCCTGGTGCCTAAAACATATTGTTATACTTTTCACCCATTCCACTGCAGACCTGGAAATGTGCCGACAACTGTTTATGCATGGTTAGTGGTGGCTTCCAGCCCGTTCTTAGTCAGATTAGATTCCCAACAGTGTGGAAACAGGTCCTTCGGCCCAACAAGTCCACACCGCCCCTTGCAGCATCCCACCCAGACCCATCCCCCTATAACCCTATAAACACACACACACACACACACACACACACACACACACACACACACACACACACAATGGGCAATTTAGCATGGCCAATCCACCTAGCCTGCACATCTTTGGACTGTGGGAGGAAACCGGAGCACACAGAGGAAACCCACACAGACACGGGGAGAATGTGCAGACTCCACACAGACAGTTACCTGAGGCTGGAATCGAACCCAGGTCCCTGGTGCTGTGAGGTTGCAGTGCTAACCACTGAGCCACTGTGCTGCCCTAAAGATCTTGCAAGGTATCCCATACAGACACAATGGTTGCAGTAAACACTCCGGTTGAGGCATCTGCTACAAACATTCTGTCTAGTCCAAGTCCAATAGACTGTATAACTATAGAAGGGACGTCATGATCTCTCCGTCCAGCAGCAGCTGCCTTCTTCTCCTCAGCCAACACTCTTTGATCCGTCTTTTATGCTGCAAGTCATCAAATTGTATTTCTTCGGGGTCTTACAGTCAGAGTTGTATATCATGGAAACAGACTTTTCTGTCCAACTCGTCCAGATATCTTAAATAATCCTAATCCTATTTGCAAGACTTTGGCCCATATCCTTCTAAACCCTTCCTATTCACTTACCCATCCTGATGCCTTTTAAATGTGGTAAATGTACCAACCTCCACTACGTGCTCTGGCAGCTCGTTCTATACATGCACCAATCTCTGTGCGAAAAAGTTGCCCCTTGGGTCCCTTTTATATTTTTCCCTTCTCAGTTTAAACCTATGCTGTTTAGTTTTGGACTCCTGCACCCTAGGGAGAAAGACCTTGACTATTCACTTTATTCATACCCCTCATGATTTTATAAACCTGTATAAGTTCACCCCTCAGCCTCCAATGCTCCAGAGAAAATAGTCCCTGCCAATTCAACGTTTCCCAGTAGCTCCAACCCTCCAAATATGGCAACATCCTTGTAAATCTTTTGTGCCCCCTTTCTGGTTTAACAACATCTTTCTGGTAGCAGACAGACCAGAATTGAACACAGTGTTGCAAAGGTGGCTTAACCAATGTCCTGTACAGCTGCAACATGACCTCCCAACTCCTGTACTCAATGCACTGACCAATAAAGACAAGTGGTCCAGATGCCTTCTTCACTATCCTGTCCACCTACGACTCCACTTTCAAGGAACTTGAGGCTTGCTCTATGTCTGTGCTGAGGACAGCTGGCATTTTGTGACTTTTTAATGTCCTGGTTACCTCTGTCACAAAGATACCATCCCATCAGCTGATTTTATATCTGGGACTTTTATGGACTAACACAGTTTTAAAAAAAGGAGTAAAACACTGTCTTAAACTGGTTTCACTTGACTTACTCAGGTTGGCCAATTTTCATGAAACCAATGTGAATTAAACAAAACACAGTCTATGCTGAAATGAATATTTCACCTCAGGGCAATGAAACCAGTCAGCCAAGTCATTGCTTTCTTCCCCAAACACTCCCCCCTCACTCCATCATCTGAACCTACACCGTAAGAGTCTTCATATTAGAGATGAAACATCACCTGCAATTATCAACCTCAGAGACAATTAACACTGCAGATGGAATTAACAAACAGATTGATGGTTTCAGGGTTTATTTTTGGTTTTTAAGACAGCAGAACTGAACACAGGCTTGAGAAGTATCTCTCATTCTCCCCACCTCCCTGTACCTCAAGTAGAATAGCACTGATTTTAAAGAAACATCAATAAACCTAGAAATTAAATGACAACTGCAATGGTCGTTATTACTGAGAATCCAAGAAACCAACTAATCCTTCATTGTTAACAAAGTGTGGAGCTGGATGAACACAGCAGGCCAAGCAGCATCTCAGGAGCACAAATCCATCATTGTCTCAGGTTAAAATCTCACACTCCAGGTCACCGAAAAGACCCAAAACTACACTTTATTTCATCCTGCTTTTGTACACTTTTAACTTTATACACATGTGAGCGAGGACTAATGCAACTGCATAACGTTACATATTTACTAATTTTTTCAGGGTTTAACAGATAATAAATTGCTCTTTTCTAGGTCAGGAAATCCCTGGGATTGACTCCTTACTGCTGCAATGAATATTAATTAGCTATGCTTACGGAATACAGTGTTCAATTCAGGTCTCTCAGCTATTGAAAAGATGGTGTGAAACTTGAAAGTGCTCAGAAAAGACTTACAAGAATGTTGCCAGGGTTGGAGGGTTTGAGCTATAGGGAGAGGCTGAATAGGTTGAGGCTATATTCCCTGGAGTGCCAGAAGCTGAGGGGCTGATCTAATAGAGGTTAATAAAATCATGAGGGACATGGAAAGGGAGAATAGCCAAGGCCTTTTCCTCTCGGTAAGGGAGTCTAAAACTACAGCGAGTAGGTTTTAGAAGAGAGGGCAAGGATTTAAAAGGTGTCTAAGGGGCAACTTTTTTCACGCAGAGGTTGATGTGTGTCTGGAATGAACTGCCAGAGGAAGTGCTGGAAGCGGCTACAATGAAAAAAATTTAAAAGACATCTGGATGGGTACATGAATAGGAAGGATTTAGAGGGATGCAGGCCAGATTCTGGCAAATGGATCTAGTTTAATATAGGATATCTGGTTGGCATTGACAAGTTGGATAGAAGGGTCTGTTTCCATGCTGTACAGCTCTATGACGCCACACTTTAAATGGAGAGATGCATAGCCTCATGTTAAAGAGTGTAAATTTTGTTGTGACTGACCAAGAACATTGAAGAGGACAACCAATTTATCCCTTCTACGTTGCTCAAAACACCTTGATCATCAATATAACAAATAGGTGGTTCCCTTTCCAATCCACAATAATACTTAGAAAATACTGAGTAATTTGAACATGAACTACAGGTACAATTAACCATCTGTTTCTATTTGTGCCTTCAGCAACATGAAAGGGGAGAATAAAATTTTCTTCACTGGGTTTTTTTTGTCAAATTGCTCGCCAAATCCCCTGTTCATTAAATCCCCGAGTCTGACCTTGGTGCTGAGACAACAAATGCAGATGCAACAAGACCTCTTGAGAAACACCTTGAGGCATCTTCAACTCAGCAGCATGAGAAATCAGTATATTTCACTGCATGCTTCCCTCATCAAGATAGATTCCTCTTCCTATTGGCAAAGACAATAAGTTTGTCCTTTTGAAAACAACTCATTAGTTTGTGTAGCGAGGCACAATGATTCGCTCATTTCAGGTCTAGTTGGTACGACACTTTGAATTCAATGTTGAAAGCAAACGTCTATCAGAAAATCCTGTCAATGTGTCACATTAATCTTACCAATGGCTTCTCCCCCTTAATTCATCAAATATCTAAATTCTAATTTCAGTTTTTTAAAATAATTGACTGACACAATCTTTATTTGTAGATTATGAAATAAATTGTCTCTGAGTGTTGTTGTTGCCTTCCAGCTCACTGACCTGATTTATGAATTAATGATCTTGCTGGAAAGCAATGTAATACATCTCTGATTGCTGCTTAGAGGTTCATGCAGTGATTATGCTGATTAAATCCCTAGGGGGTCTAGTTTGAGATCTCAGATCCCTTGAGGGAACTGAGACGTCGTATCTGAGTACAGGAAGATGCAGTGAGTGGTACATATACATCAGCCTCCTACTCATTCCCCTGTCCTGGTCATGGAGATACAATTCATGTTGCTTTTTCCATTATAATTGAATCCACAACCATCAACTTGTTATTTCGCAGAAACAAAAGGTAGAAAATACTAGAAATGCTTCGCAGATCAGACAGCAACTGCAGAGAAGCTCAGCAGGTCTGGCAGCATCTGTGAAGTAACAGAGTTAACATTTCAGGTCCAGTGACCCTTCCTTCCTCAGAAAAGTTCTGAGGAAGGGTCACCGGACCCAAAGTTTTAACTCTCTTTTATTTTCCTTCACAGATGCTGCCAGATCTGCTGAGCTTTCCCAGCAACTTTGTTTTTGTTCCTGATTTACAGCATCCGCAGTTCTTTCAGGTTTTAGCAAATGTAGGGAGGCAGAAACCAAGGCAACGGTCCTGATCTTTATTTGGCAGGGAACAGAATCATAAAATCCCTACAGTGTGGAAACAGACTATTTGGCCCATCAAGTCCACATCGACCATCCAAAGAGCATCCCAGCCAGACCCACTTTGCTACCCTTTCCCTGTAACGCTGTATTTCCCATGGCTAATCCACCTAGCCTGCACATCGTTGGACACTATGGACAAATTAGCATTGCCAATCATCTAACCTGCACATCTTTGGGCTGTGGGAGAAAACTGGAGCAAGTTGGGGGTTGATGGTGATTACATTGCAGGGAGTGTCAGTGATCAGAGGGGGAAAATGTCAGTAATTGTATTGGGGGGAGTGTCAGTGATCAGAGGGGGAAAATGTCAGTAATTGTATTGGGGGGAGTGTCAGTGATCAGAGGGGGAAAATGTCAGTAATTGTATTGGGGGGAGTGTCAGTGAGCACAGGGGAAAATGTCAGCAACTGTATTGGGGGGAGTGTCAGTGAGCACAGGGGAAAATGTCAGTAATTGTATTGGGGGGAGTGTCAGTGATCAGAGGGGGAAAATGTCAGTAATTGTATTGGGGGGAGTGTCAGTGAGCACAGGGGAAAATGTCAGCAACTGTATTGGGGGGAGTGTCAGTGAGCACAGGGGAAAATGTCAGCAACTGTATTGGGGGGAGTGTCAGTGAGCACAGGGGAAAATGTCAGTAATTGTATTGGGGGGAGTGTCAGTGATCAGAGGGGGAAAATGTCAGTAATTGTATTGGGGGGAGTGTCAGTGATCAGAGGGGGAAAATGTCAGTAATTGTATTGGGGGGAGTGTCAGTGATCAGAGGGGGAAAATGTCAGTAATTGTATTGGGGGGAGTGTCAGTGAGCACAGGGGAAAATGTCAGCAACTGTATTGGGGGGAGTGTCAGTGAGCACAGGGGAAAATGTCAGTAATTGTATTGGGGGGAGTGTCAGTGATCAGAGGGGGAAAATGTCAGTAATTGTATTGGGGGGAGTGTCAGTGATCAGAGGGGGAAAATGTCAGTAATTGTATTGGGGGGAGTGTCAGTGATCAGAGGGGGAAAATGTCAGTAATTGTATTGGGGGGAGTGTCAGTGAGCACAGGGGAAAATGTCAGTAATTGTATTGGGGGGAGTGTCAGTGATCAGAGGGGGAAAATGTCAGTAATTGTATTGGGGGGAGTGTCAGTGATCAGAGGGGGAAAATGTCAGTAATTGTATTGGGGGGAGTGTCAGTGAGCACAGGGGAAAATGTCAGCAACTGTATTGGGGGAGTGTCAGTGATTACAGTTGGGGAATATCAGTGACTGCAGTGAGGGAATTTCATTGATTACGGTGAGGAGGGAGGAATGTCAGGGATTACAGTCAGGCAGAGTCAGAGATGACTGTGAGTGGGGGAAGAGTGTCAGTGATTACAGTGTGGGTTGTGAGGGGGGGGAGAATGTCAGAGATTACAGTGGGGGGGGGGAGTGTCGGTGACTACAGTCAGGGAGAGTCTGTGATTACTATCAGGGAGAAGTTGTGTTTACAGTCAGGGAGAGTCAGTGATTGGGGGCAGGGGGACAATGATTGATCATGGAACGTGTTGGCGAGTCCAAATTCAAGGTGTGCTATTGACTACAAGTGGACTGATGAGGAGTATATAGTGTGATGTTATGGGATGGGAATTATTTTGATGTTAGCTTGTTGGATTGGTACCGACACTCCTGCAACTCCTGGTACAAATGCAATGTTGTGAATACACTTGCATGCTGAGTCTAGGTATTCTCACCTCCTTTTCACTGCCACGTTTCCTGATGCCCAAGAAACGCATTCACTCAGGGTTAAAAATGAAAGCCCTACGGAAATGTGGATTCCTTAAAAAAAAATCAATACGGTTCCCTCTGAGTTGATTGGTTTCTGGTCCCTGGCCTCCACTAGAAATGAGCTACATGAGAAGGTGTGGGTTCACATTTCTGAATTTTAACAACTTAACCTCTCACTCAAGTGATTCCCATCCACTTTGCAGTTCTACCAACTATTCTACATCAATGAATTCTCACCAGGATTGGGAAAAGTTCAAAATATGGGGAGGTGAAGGTGTAATGGTATTTATCACTAGACTGTTAATTCAGAGACCCAAGCTGATGTTCTAGGGTCTAGGCCCGAAATGTCAGCTTTTGTGCTCCTGAGATGCTGCTTGGCCTGCTGTGTTTATCCAGCTCCACACTTTGTTATCTTGGATTCTCCAGCATCTGCAGTTCCCATTATCTCTGATGTTCTGGGGACCTGGATTTGAATCCTTTTACTGCCCAGTGGGAATTTGAAAATCTGGAATTAAGAGTCTAACGATGACCATGAATCCATTATTGATTGTCAGGAAAAACCCATCTGCTTCACTAATGTCTATTAGAGAGGAAGTATGCCACCTTTACTTGGTCAGGCCTACATGTGACTCCAGACTCACAGCAATGTGGCTGATTCTTAACTGCGCTCTGGGCAATTACGGTTGGGCAATAAATGCTGGCCTACCAGTGACACCCAAATCCTGCGAATGATTGAAAAATATAACAGGTTTTAAGGTGGTACAGATCATGCTTCCCAAAGTGAGGTTCTACTTTGACAAGTTGAAACTTTGGGCTCTCAGCTATGAAACAGTATGAAGCTCTAACAGTGTTATAACAGCTGTATTTGCTCTCAGACAGGCCCCTGTCTCGCAGCTCCCCATACTGCATTCCTACAATTCTCACTGAGGGACTCCTGACAAGTTAAATCTCAGTATGGGGTGGCAGTGGGAAGAAATCTGGGCAGCACCAACACCGTGATTGGAAAATATCTGGAATTAAGAATCTAATGATGACCATGAAACCATTGCTGATTGTCGGAAAGAGCCATCTGGTTCATTAATGTCCTTCAGGGAAGGAAGCTGCCATCCTTACCTGATCTGGTCTACATGTGACTCCAGACACACAGCAATGTGGTGGCTCTTAACTGCCTACTGGGGCAATTCGGGATGGGCAATAAATGCTGTCTTAGCTTGCAATGCCCTCATCCTGTGAATGAATTCAAAAGGAGCACGTAGGGTTAACTTCCCCAGGACCTACAGGCTGGGGTTCACTGCTCCTAGAAGAGGGGAGATAGTGGATTAGACCTCCAGCCAGCTGCCTGCTGTCCTTCCTGGTACTGAAACAAGGCAGTACCACAGGGTAAGCTCTCTACCACCAGGAATGCCAGCCTCTTCCAATATGGGGGCGGGAGTTCCATTTCAAGTGGCAGACCAATCCTCGGGTGCTGAACCTTGATTCAAAACTGTAAGCAGATCACGTGCCAAGGCCTGTGGTTGTATTGTTACCCCACTGTTGGTGCTCCCCAAAACCAGGGAAATTGGTTGAGGGCCTGGGCTGGACTGAGTCTGAAGGGGGATCCAAGGATAGGTCACAAAATGGAGGCCACAAAAGGAACAGCCTGATTTTCCCCAGTGTTCCTAGCACCTGACACTTGGCAAGGAATCTGTCTGTTCTGATGATGATGCAAATAAAATAGACATTATAATTCATAATAAATACTAAAAATAAAGTATTCAATGTTGTAATTGCACAATAGTTGAAGTATACAAATGTGGTTGTCTCTGAACTGCCCTCTGGGCAATAAATACTGCCTTCCCAGCGATGCCCTCATGCTGCTAAAGAAAATAAAAAGTTTACAAAAATGGCAAAATACAGGTCTCCTCAATTTGCATTATAAAATTGAAAGGCATTCTGCACCTAGCTATAAAACCCACAGATCCCATGTTGAGAGGTTGAATTCAGTTGATTCTTAATCATCTACAAACTATACATAAATTTTGTAAAAGGACGAGTTGGAGTTGTGTTAATTCATGGTTGTCGACATCGCTGGATAGGCCATTATTTATTTGACCATTCCCAATTGTCCCATGTAAGGCTAGCCCATTTCAGAAGACGGTTAAGAGTTGACTACATTGCTGTGCATATAGACTTCCATGTATGCCATGTCAGGCAAGGACAATCTTGTATTGCAAATGCAGCATTCAGAAAACTAGCAAAGCAAGGTCTTTGCAATATCGGGATCGACCTGGTCAAATTTTATTGCAACCAAGGCTGAGCCATCTCCAAGCTGAACTACACATCTGAGTCAGAAGTGCATCTAAGTATTTGGCTGACATGCCAGCTCTCCTAATAATGTGCACAGGAAAAAAAACAATAATAACTGATCTGAACTGACAGTTTGGCCTTCTTCTATTATGTATTAACTGACCTTAGCGGGGGCAAGACTTTGTGTGCCAAAATTGTCCTTGCTCCCTTGGTATGAGGAAGTGAAATATCAGCTGGGATTATCCAAACACAGCCCTTACCAGAAACTGCACCCAGGAGGTTTTAGTTTTAGAGGTCTGGGTCTTGAACTGGCAATAGTAACATAGGGAGGTTGGCCCAGATGTAGATCATTCAGACCCTTTTGAGTTAGGTCCACAATTCCATCAGACTATGGCAGATCTTTCAACACTGTTTATCTACCTTCGCTCCATTTCCCTCATTTTATTCTTAACAAAAGACACCCTGTGAATCTGTTTACTTAACTCCAAATAACCCAATTTCCATGGATTTTGTGGTGACAAGAATTTCTGGTATCCATTATCCCTCAGATCAAGCAGTGAAATAGCTCCAAAATATCATAGCTGTAATTTTAAACTGACCTTGAGCTTCCCATTGGGGAAATAATTTCTCTCTAGTTTTACATTGGGAGGCAGTGGCATTGTGATAAATCTAGAGACAGCTTAATGCCCTGGGGAACATGGGTTTGAATCCCATCATCACATGATGAAATTTGAATTTAATTAAAGCCAGGCTAGTCTTATTCTAACCATCTCACCAAATTTGTAAAACCCCATTTGGTTTGCCTGTGCTCTTTGTGGGATGAAATCAGTTGCTCTTACCTGCCCCGGCCTATATGTGAATCTAGATGCACAGCAATGTGGTCAACTCTTGTCCATCCTCTGAAAAGGCCTAGCCACTCATTCAGGGGCAATTAGGAATGGGCAATAAATGATGGTCCAGCCAGCAATGTCTCCAGCCCATGAACCACCACAGCACCAACTCCTTCATTCATAACATTTATAAATAGTCTGCAAATGATTAAGAATTGTATATATTGTATGTGATTTTTATTGCTAGGTGCAGAGTATCTTTGTTTATATTCTGTAAATTGAGGAGATCTGTTAGTTGCCATGTGTTGTCATTGTTCGTATACTTAAATGGTTGGGCAATTATAAGATTTAAGATTTTGTCTTTAAATTATTTTATAAAACATGATTACTTGTTTTATTTCATCGTCATCAGAAATAAATGATGATTTTCATCTACACAGCTACTCAATCAAATCATTGAATAATTTTAAACACTGTTCAGATCATGTAGGGAATGCAAGGCACATCCATGTTGAATGGGTTTCGAACATTTGAATGCCAATTCAGAACAATTATCAAGAGACTGTGGAAACAGCGCATCATCAGACATTTAAAGTTTTCAAGTCGGGTTTTAGGAAGGCCAGCAATTGTTGTGCTGATATGCAGTTTCTCTGGCTGCTACTTTAATGGCTATGTTTACTCATTTAACTGGTCCATTAAAACAAACAAAGGAGCTTCATGCATTAAGTATTTGTCAGTAATGTTTGCACAATGCAATTTTAAAGCCTTACATCCATTAGATTCATTAAAAAACAATTGTCACAGCACTTCCTTATCAACAGAGATTTCTACATTAACGGGGAGAGGTACAATAGCAAATAAAATAAATGAATAACTTATAATGATTTGACAGAGGCAAGGGGAGAGTGGGATTTATTTTTGATTGAACACAGCAGGTAGAGGAGTGCAAATTCAGCTAGATTTACCTCGATGTGCTCCACCCAGATGGCCCAATATGATACCATGAGATGGCAGGGGTACTTGTTTCAGTGCATTTGTCAATTTCATTAATATCCCAGTAAGTGCAGCTATTGTAACCTGGGGCATTGTAATTATAACCTTAACCCATTTAAATTCCATGGCTCAAGGACAGGTTGAAGCAAGACAGAAAACATTGAGTATGCGCTCAGAGATATCGAGCTAAGATATCAAATGAAATGGGTGAAATGCATATCTTCTCTCTGCTGTAAAACTGGGCTTCACTGAGCCAACCATTTACAGTGTACAATGTGGAAGTGGTTGTTGAACAACACCAATCTCAATCAAGTGGGGTTACTCTAATTCTTTAACCATTCGCATGTCCACAGTTACAGAATCAGATCAGAGTAGGAAATTTGGGGGAGTGAATTAGATTTTGGATATTGGTTCAAAATAGCTGCTTATTGTATATCTCCCCTGAACTTTAAAAATCAGGAGAGGTGGTAGATCCAATTTTCCACATTATACAATTGCACACGTCATGTTTACCTTCACTGTACTTCCCACAGACAATTGATGAAACGAGAGAAAAAAGATAACATTCTAGCTGAAGTATCTATTCAAAGAACCAGGCTGCTTGCCTATTAATGGCATGGATTTTTTCTGCCTATTTCCTTCTCAAAGTTACACTAAATGGGGAGAGTACGAAGCTGTGTGCAGGTTAAAGGGATCAAGCCAATTAAAGGGGAGAGTCACTGGGGGATGACAAAAATTCTGAGAGACTTAAGAGGTCATCTCAAGCCCTGGCAAGGAGGACGCAGAGCTTTGGAACAAGAAGGATAAAAGGGGAGGGAAGGAAACTCAAGCTGCAAGTATGTCTCTGCAGGTGAAGGATGATGCAGTTCTCCAACAGTTCCATAGGAAACACAGCACTATATCATCAGAACACTTCTGGTCAGGCATTAGCTTACTCCTACTACGTGAATGGATATGAATTGGTCTCCATGTGGTGCTTTACCAAAATTAAGTATGTCCACATGGTATCCTGGAAGAGCTAGCCATTTGGATACAAAACTGGCTTGAATGTAGGAGACAGAGGGTGATGGTGGAAGGTGGCTTTTTCGGACTGGAGCTCTCCGACCAGCGATGTGGCACAAGGATCACTGCTGGGCCCACTGCTTTTTGTCATTTATGTAAATGATCAGAATGTGAATATAGGAGAGATGGTTAGTAAGTTTGCAAATGACATCAAAATCGATAGCGCAGTGGACTGCGAAGCAGATTATCTCAGGGTACAATGGGACATTGATCAGATGGGCCAATGGGCTGAGATGTGGCAGATGGAGTTTAATTTAAATAAATGTGAGGTGTTGCATTTTGATAAAGCAAATCAGAGCAGGACGTATACGCTTAATGGTAGGGATCTGGAGAGTGTTGCTGAACAAAGAGACCTTGGGGTGCAGGTTCATAGTTCCTTGAAGGTGGAGTCACAGGTCGATCAGATAGTAAAGTTGGCATTTGGTATGTTTGCCTTAATTAGTCAGTGCATTGAATATAGGAATTGAAAGATCTTGTTGTGGCTGTACAGGACAACGGTTGGGTGACTTTTGGAATATTGCATTCAATTCTGGTCTCCCTGCTGTAGAGAAGTTATTGTGAGATTTGAAAGGGTGCAGAGCTGTAGCGAGAGGCTGAATAGGCAGGGGCTATTTCCCTGGAGTGTCAGAGGCTGAGGGATGACTTTAAAGAGGTTTATGAAATCGTGAGGGGCATGGATAGGGTGAATTGTCAAAGTCTTTTTTCCCAGGGTAGGGAAATGCATAACTAGAGAGGATAGCTTTAAGGTGGGACGGAAAAAAATATAATGGGTCTGAGGGGCAACTTTTTCACGCAGAGGGTGGTGTGCGTATGGAATGAGCTGCCAGTGGAGAGTGGCAGAGGCTGGTACAATTACATTTAAAAGGCATCCAGATGGGTACATGAATAGGAAGGGTTTAGAGGAATATGGGCAAACTGCTGGCAAATGGAACTAGATTGATTTTGAATATCTGGTCACTGTGGACAAATTAGACTGAAGCATCTGTTTCCATGCTATATAACTGTATGACTCTGTCTGGCTGCAATTGCACAAGGACTGGGAGGTTAGCCAAGTGCATGTTGCTCTCTATGGCAATCTAGCTTCAGCTGATAGCATTCTCACCTCCCAGTTAGAACAGAATGGGCTCAAGCTCCCCTCCAAACACATAGGCACAGGGTTTAGGCTGGGACTTAAGTGCAATGGTAAGGGAGTGCTGCACTGTTCTTGTTTGGGTATCACCCTTTGGATGAAACATGAAACTGATGCTCTGTCTGCGCATTGGATCAATGAAAACGATTCTAACAGACTGCTCAAAGAAGAGGTGGAAAATTATTTTATGCATTGACTCTCTAGCAAATAAGAAGAACAGGCTGTATGGGAAAACTGTGGAAGTGTGTGGTGTCAGGAAAATACCAAAGGTACGAGGAGGCCATTTGGTCTGTTTGTGGAAGCAAACGGTGACACAAAATTTAAATGAACTAATCTAATGCTCTGAGCAATGGAATGCTGCAAGTTATTTTTCCAGCATTATAATCAGCCCACTGATCTCCAGTCTTTCCACCTAGATAATGCACCTTTCTACGTTCATGGAACTTAGTGCATTTAAGTATAACCTCAGACCTTCAGACACTCCACCAAAAGAAGGCTGTTTCTGTTGACCTTAGCACTTGACAGCCTGTTTCTACATTTCCATTGTTCACAGACCAAAGAGATTTCTTCACCTGAGATTGCAACAACGATCAGAAGTGGGAAACTAGATCTTACATGTCCAGGATCAGTTTTGTACTCCACCCCTGCTTCGGATCACATCAACTGGCTCTGCACAAATCGGGGTATAAATGAGTGGAAAATGGTTTTGTTTTGCATCAAATTCACTGCCGACACAAATACAACTTTCTCAGTTGTGCTGTGCTGCTAAGGATGCTTTTACAAAATTGCTGAGAAAAGGAAAATGTTAACTTTATTAAGAAAAATCTGACTGTGGTTTCATCAACTGTGGTTGCAGGTGGGCAGGTTAGTGAATAAGGCATTTGGTATGCTTGCCTTTATTGGTTAGTGCACTCAGTGTAGGAGTTGGGAGGTCATGTTGCAGGTGTACAGGACGTTGGTTCAGCCACTTTTGGAACACTGTGGTCAATTCTGGTCTCCCTGCTATAGGAAGGATGGTGTGAAATTTGAAAGGGTTCAGAAAAGATGAACAAGGATATTGCTCGGGTTGGAGGGTTTGAGCTACAGGGAGAGAATGAATCAGCTGGGGCTATTTTCTTTGCAGTGAAAGGTTGAGGGGCAAACTTACAGAGGTTTATAAAATCATGAGGGGCAGGGATAGGGTGAATAGCCAAAGTCTTTTCCCCAGGGTAGGGGAATCCAAAATTAGGGGACATAGGTTCAAGGTGAGAGGGGAAAGATTTAAGAAGGACCCCAGGGGTAACTTGTTCACACAGACGGTGGTACGTGTATGGAATGAGCTGCCAGAGGAAGTGTTGAAGGCTGGTATAATTACAACATTTAGAGGGCATCTGGATGGGTATATGCGGGGAGGCAATGGCCTAGTGTAATATCACTGGACTGTTAATCCAGAGACCCAGATAGTGTTCTGGGGACGCGGGTTTGAATCCCGCCATGGCAGATGGTGGAATTTGAATTCAATAAATATGTGGAATTAAGAGTCTAATGATGACCGTGAATCCATTGTCGATTGTCAGAAAAACCCATCTTGTTCACTAATGCCCTTTAGGGAAGTAAACTGCCATCCCACTCTCTGATGAAGGGTCTAGGCCCGAAACGTCAGCTTTTGTGCTCCTGAGATGCTGCTTGGCCTGCTGTGTTCATCCAGCCTCACATTTTATTATCTTGCCATCCTTACCTAGTCTGGCCTACACGTGACTCCAGACCCACAGCAACGTTGTTGATTCTGAACTGCCCTCTGGGCAAATAGGGGTGGGGCAATAAATGCTGCCTAGCCAGTGATGCTGTCATCCCATGAATAAATAAAAAGAAGATACGAATAGGAAGGGTTTGGCGGGATATGGGGCCAAATGCTGGCAAAAGAGACTAGATTAATTTAGGATATCTGGTCAGCATGGACGAGTTAGACCACAGAGTCTGCTTCCACCCTGTACATCGCAAACATTTTATATTACCACGAGTCTGCAAGAGTAAGCAACATCATGCGACATTGCATTGCCTTCTGCGATATTGTATACTGGGTCTCTTCGCAATACATTGCGGTCGGGCCAAACCTTTTATACTACATCAAAGGGGTAATGAAGAAAGTTTCTATTTCCTCAGTATTGAGTGTTTAAACACACTTGCAGGCTTGACGATGAATTATAGTGACAAGGAGAAGTTCCAGATTGGGCCCCTGATCTGTATTGAGCCGACAGAAGTAGAGTACTATCACACTTCAGTGATAATGGGAACTGCAGATGCTGGAGAATCCAAGATAACGAAATGTGAGGCTGGATGAACACAGCAGGCCCAGCAGCATCTCAGGAGTACAAAAGCTGACGTTTCGGGCCTAGACCCTTCATCAGAACCCTCACCCCATCCCCCTCTCTGATGAAGGGTCTAGGCCCGAAACGTCAGCTTTTGTGCTCCTGAGATGCTGCTGGGCCTGCTGTGTTCATCCAGCCTCACATTTCGTTACCTACTATCACACTTCAGTTGTTTTAATTGACTTTAGTTACAGACAACCAGAATGTACAATCCATGTCTGCCAAATTTATAGTGTTTGATTGGAAATTAAATAATTCCTAATGATAACTGAGCAATGACTAATCTCATTGCAACCTGTCTTGGACCTTGCTGAGCATAAATCATGTATTGTACACCAGTGATGACACTTACAAAATACTTCATTTACTGGTTCACTTTGGGATGTCCTGAGATCATTACTGGCTCTTAAAAATTGGCTTCAATTAATCTGTAATATACTCCTTGGGCCTTAGATACTGAATGAAAACTGCAGAGAACATAGATAACTAAGTATGGGGCTGGATGAACACAGCAGGCCAAGCAGCATCTTAGGAGCACAAAAGCTGATGTTTTAGGCCTAGGCCCTTCATCAGAAAAGGGGGATGGGGAGACGATTCTGAAATAAATAGGGAGGGGGGGGGAGGTGGACTGAAAATGGAGAGAGGAGAAGATAGGTGGAGAGAAGAGTATGGTTGGGGAGGTGGGGAGGGGATAGGTCAGTCTGGGGAAGATGGACAGGTCAAGGGGGTGGGATGAGGTTAGTAGGTGGGAAATGGAGGTGTGGCTTGAGGTGGGAGGAAGGGATAGATGAGAGGAAGAACAGGCTAGGGAGGTGGGGAGGAGCTGGGCTGGTTTTGGGATGCAGTGGGGGGACGGGAGATTTTGAAGCTGGTGAAATCCACATTGACACCATTGGGCTGCAGGGTTCTCAAGTGGAATATGAGTTCACTTTCAATGAGAGACATGTTGACTGTGTGACCTGGATCCTTTCTATATCTATCAGTCAGGCTTCATTCTACACAATGATTGGTGGCACCTTGAAGAACAATGGAGGTACTATGGCTTTGGACAATAATGGAAAATAGTGGCAACATACTCACTTTTGAAATCACTCTCAGTAGCTTCAATGGAAGTTGAGTGTATTGTGGAACATGTCATTTTGTGGACACTGCCACGGCAGCTGTACGTGGGATGAGCTGGTAGTGTAGTGGCATTGTCCGTTGATTAGCAATCCCAAAACATAGGCAAATATTTTGGTGACATCAGTTCTGGTTTCCCTGCTATAGGAAAGATGTTGTGAATCTTGAAAGGGTTCAGAAAAGATTGGCAGGGATGTTGCCAGGGCTGGAGGGTTTGAGTTATAAGGAGAGGCTGAATAGGCTGGGACTATTTTCTCTGGAGTGCTGGAGGTTGAGGGGTGACCTTATAGACATTTATCAAATTGTGAGGGCTATGGATAGGTTGAATAGCCAAGGTCTTTTCCCTACTGCAGGGCAGTCCAAAACTGGAAGGTATAGATTGAAGGTGAGAAGGGAAAGATTCAAAAGGGACCAAATGGGGTAACTTTTTCACACGGAGGGTGATGCGAGTATGGAATGAGCTGTCAGAGGAGGTGGTGGAGGCTGGCACAATTACAACATTTAATAGGCATCTGGATGGGTATGTGATTAGGATGGGTTTAAGAGGGATATGGGCCAATTGCTGGCAAATGGGACCAGATTAATTTAGGATATCTGGTTGGCATTGACGAGTTGGACCAGCAGAAGTGTTCCATGCTGTATATCTCCATCACTCTATGACTATGACTGTATGAAATCAAATCCTAACAGAGCACTTTGTGGAGTTTAAATTTCAATTAATAAAATACGCAATTGAAAGCTTGTCCCAATAATGTTGACCATGAAACTACCATTGATAATCGTACAAATTCATCTAATTCACTAAAGTTAAACCCTGACCATGCCAGGGATATTCATATTTTATGAGAGATTAAGTTTTTTTAAAAGAATGATGTAGTGGGTATCTTTCTGGGAACAGATTTCACCCATAGCTCAATTTGGTACATTGATTAAAGCTTGTGCTAGTTACTTCAGAAAACTCCAATAAATGAATTTAACATGATTTCCCTGCAACAAAGCCATGTTGGCTCAGCCTGTTTACCTTGAACCTATCCAACTGTCCTGTTATAACAAAGTGTGGAGCTGGGTAAACACAGCAGGCCAAGCAGCATCTTGGGAGCACAAAAGCTGATGTTTCGGGAAGGGTCTGGGCCCGAAATGTCAGCTTTTGTGCTCCCAAGACGCTGCTTGGCCTGCTGTGTTCATCCAGCTCCACACTTTGTTGTCTCGGATTCTTCAGCACCTGCAGTTCCCATCATCTCTGATCACAACTGTCCTGTAATATTGTCTTTAATGACAACGGTTATAGTACATTAGACAGGTAAGAGAGAAGACTAGACTGTTACCTACGTCTCTACTTTCAAGGTGTATCCCAGGTTAATTACCAACATTGCTCAGGCCCCCTGTTAATAAACTTGGTTCGTGGTAAGTGGAACCAAAGACAAGGGCCATAGGTTCCAATCATACTTACTTGTCACAGGTAATGTGGAGTTGGGAAGGGATGAAGGCAAATTCAGTGCATGAAAAGAGGCCAAATGGAACTTCACTGTCCTGCTTTCCCAAATTCAGCTGAGATGGAGGGTCAAAAGTAACCCCTCCTCCAAAAATCCATCGGATAAGAAAGGCATACAGACCATCAGTGTGAGATGAAAAATCATTGACCAGAAACACCAAAGCTGCTGTCTTTCTGCTTCTGTTTCAGAGTTCCAACATCCACAGTGTTTTGCTGTTTTGCTATTTGCAAAATTAGCTTATCTCAGAGACAGCTTTGCAAACTACTTCAGTCTCCTCAGAATAGGAGAGGGAACAAGGCTAAAACCACCAACTCCTCTTTGCCAGTTTTCCTGTGCAGATGTTCAGTGATGAAGGATAAAGAATTGTGAACACAAAAACACAATTCATTCATATTTTACTTCATTGAGAAACAGAAATTCTCAAAGAAAGAAAACCTTGTGTTTATATAGCTCCTCTCAAAGTGTGTTCACAAGAGAATGAGGAGAGATATTTTCTGGTCAACCTGTTCAGCAGTGTTATTACACAGCTCTGGAGCAGGTGGGATTTGAACCCAGATCTCAACTTTATTCTGACGCCCACCACAGTCATAGAATTGGCTGAGATGACCTGACATGAATAGTGGTCACTGGTACAAGATTGCAGGCCACACAGATGGAAGGATTTGCATCAACAGAGCCTCAGTAAGATGTGAGCACACCATAATGCACTTCAGAACTGATAAAGTGCTTCTGAGGTGCAGTTACTATTGATATGCAAAATGATAATCCAACTATTTTGCACTCAATGAGGATCCACAATGTGTGGTAGCCAAACCTTATTTTGTGATATAGGTCGAGGGATAAATATTGGCCAGGACTAAAAATCTAATTGTGTAAAAGCTCTGAACTAGCTGTCCCAAGTCTGTTGTCTCTCATGGTACCACTGTAAAGGGCATATCTGAGATAACAAGGTGCAGAGCTGGATGAATGCAGCAGGCCAAGCAGCATCAGAGGAGCAGGAAGACTTACGTTTCGGGCCTAGACCCTTCTTCCTAGACCCTTTTTTTTCCCTGAAGAGGCCTGAAACATCAGCTTTCCTGTCCCTCCGATGCTGCTTGGCCTGCTCTACATCTTGTTATCTCAGATTCTCCAGCATCTGCAGTTCCTACTATCTCTAAGGGGCATATCTGTTGACATCTTACCACTTTATTCATACTCTGATTTACCCAGTAATTGATCATTCCCAAAGATAACATGCGGAGTACATCTTTTAAACGTTCATTATGATAATCAGTGGATTTGGGCCTTTCCTTTATTCCTTCCCATGATCTTAGTATTTAAATCATTATCTGCAAATTGTACAGATTCAAATCTCTCGTCTCAGCCCTCTATATTGCTCCAGCCCTACAAGTCTCAAAGAACTTTTGACTCTTCTAACTGCCTTCTGTCCATCCCTGATTTTCTCCAGCTCACCACACTGGCAGCTGTGCCCCCAGTTGCTTGGATCAAACTTCCTCACTAATTTTGCTCAAATTTTGTCTCTTTTTCAAGAGATTCCTTAAAAGCCACTTCTTTGACCAAACTTCTGTCGCCTACCCTCATATCCCTTACATAACTAGCTGTGAATTTTTCTCTGATAAAGCTACGATAACACTTTACAATGCCGCAGATGCTCCATAAATACATGTGGCCGTGGAATGTGTAAAACATGTTGGAACAGACACGGTAAGTGAGCAAATACCCCCCTCGTGAAAGAACAATCTGGGTCAGCCTTTTACTGTTTTCTGTAGTGGGGTTCAAAATGAAAGTGAAGTGGGCTGAGCTACACATCAAAATTTCTACCTTCAATCATTATATTGTTTAATAAGTAAATTCATCCATTCTGTACACCCAGTGTGGAGACAGCAGCATAAAGGGAGATGGGAGGACAATGCCATTGTCATGACAATGCTATGCACCAGCCTTCACTTCCACTGAATGTCATTGAATAAACCCCCAATATCCCAACTTTAGACAATAAAACACACACAGCAATATGTTACACAGGAGGTAAGGCACAGATGGGCACAGAGTTTTGAAATAACATCATGTATCTTAATGGGTAAAACTTGGTTCATTAGTCAATGACATGCAAATACCAAGATATGTAATCTCTTTGAAACAAACTCCAATCTGTTTCCTGCAAATAACTGACAGAGGCAACATCCATCGAGAGAGCTCCTTCTGTCTCTCAGCGCAAGAATGAGGAGGAAGGCCTTGACATTGGTTGAGCTTGATGCTTTACAGTTAGTGAAGAACATGGGAAATTTTTTTTAAAGAGAGACTATGTGATATGGTGGTAATGTTGCAAGTCTAGTAAACCAGAGGCCAAAGCTAATGCCCCAATGATATGAGGTCAAACCTCATCATGTTAGTTGGCAGAATTTAAGTTGGATCAATAAATCCCGAATTGAAAACTAACTGTCAGTGATGGTGACCATGAAACTATGATTGATTCTTGTAAAAGCCATCATATTCATTAATGTCCTTGAGAGAAGAAAAGTCCCCTACACAGTCTGACCCACATGTGACTCCAGAGTTAACTCTTAACTGCTTGAGGAAGCCACTGAGTTCAAGGGCAATTAGGGATGGAGAACAAACACTGACCTTACAAGTGACATCTACGTCCCTTGGAAGAATGAAACAAGGTATAATTCTTATTGTAATGCAAACAACAGTGTTAATTCCCAGATAAGTTTTAAATTGTTGGATATTTGGCAGAACACCAGACATAACTTACCTGACTTTTAAATCAAAAAAAAATTCATGGGATCTTTAATGAGTGGGCAGCTGTGGCATCTGTTTCACTTCAGTTGTTTCTGCCACTGTGTTGACAGATCATAATGATCCAGCTCACAGATCAAGATCTGCTACCAGCACAAATTACTGACCAAAGCTTGTACTTCTTTAATCAGGGTCAGTCCACCCAACTTCAGTGACCAGCAGAGCCATCACCTTGTCTTGTCAGGTAACCAGCGGACGGGCTGAAGCATTGCTTTTATACATGATTGAAATTAATCAATCAATAACTTTACTGCAGATTAGAATTGAGTGTGGTGCGGAACCCACCAGGTTCCTGACAAGCTGGTTAAATCAAAATTTTCCCACTGAAATATGTAGGTAGACAGCTGAACAATAATACACTTTGCATGTTGGCCATCAGAGGCCCACAATATAAAGAAAATAGCCGGAAAATATGGACTAGCAGCCAGGAAAAACCCTAGGCAATATTATCTCCATTGACACAATTACCTATCAAACTGAGATAGTGTAAAGCACTTTGTACATCACCTTTTTGGTTGTTAGATTGTTACTGCAACAGAATTTCAGCATTCAGAGAGAATTATTGGCCAGGGTAGCAAACAAATAACTGCTCTTTAAACAGTCACAAGATCCTTACAAAATTCCTGGAAGATGGGTGGCACGGTGGCTCAGTGGTTAGTACTGTTGCCTCACAGCATCAGGTTCCTGACAGGCTGGTTAAATCAAAATTTTCCCCACTGAAATGTGTTTTCGATTGCACCCTCGGGCAACTGTCTACGTGGAGTTTACACATTCTCCCTGTGTCTGGGTTTCCTCCGGGTGCTCCAGTTTCCTCCCACAGTCCAAAGATGTACAGTTGAGGTGGACTGCCTGTGTAAAATTACCTGTAGTGTCCCGGGATGCACGTGGTAAATTAGCCATGCTAAATGTAGGGTTATGGGATGAGCTGAGTCTGGGTGGGATGCTCTTTGGAGGGTTGATGTGGATTCGACAGGCTGAATGGCCTCCTTCCACACTGTAGGGATTCTAATGCTAAGCCTCTATGATTAGGTGAAACCTGTTATATACATTTTCTGAAGGTCAGCATGTCTGACACTATGGCACTCCCTCAATATGCAGGAGGGTAAGTCAGATACAAAACTAAATGTGGAGTTCAAGTCTAATTACCTTCAGAATTAAAGGAAAGCATTCTGCCCACCAGGTCCACAGCTAGATAAGGGAGTTTGATTTTTGCTTGTGGCGATATGAATGCTTGATTAGGTCAGGAAACCTTAGACCACTTATTGCACTTGCAGGAACTTCCATATAACAATGGTATTGATCTTGTATAAAGGCTTTTTCACCACTCTGCTCTTATCAATTTGACTGAAGCTGACGAAAGCTCCAGACCACATTCCAAAATATCCTAAAATAGTAATTCCTTCACATCACTGATAACCAAAATATTTTGAGACCTGACCTCATAACTAATTAGCTCCTCCAGCCATGTATTTGCCCTTCCTTCATTTCTTTCCTTAAGGTGCATACTCTGTTACATTACTATGGTCTAGTAGCAGTCCTTGTTAATGACCATAATAAGAATGTAAATCTAGGCAATAACATCAGCAGGCAATTTGATTGTTGATGGCATCACAATAGAGCGTGATTGTTCCCTTATATAATGGTTACCAGGACACAGCATACACAAATGTTCCAGGTTGGAGGATAACAATCAGAGGATGTTGTTATTGACTCCTTGTTGCCCACAAACACTGGGTTTAACTGCTGGTCCCCCTCAATGCAGCATTAAGAGAGAGCAGCCAATTGGACATAAACTGGCACTGGCACTGGGCATCTAAAATGCTGTGCTGACTAAAGCCCTTATTCACACAGACATCACTACAGTACTCCCATTTTCTCTCTAACCGGGGAATTGGAAAAGGACAGGCTGCAGTCTGCTTCCAGAATGATGGAGCAGATTTCCCAGTGTAAGTGAAAGTGGGTCAGTGCCAGGCAGGGCTGTGTGCTACCACTATGTGCTAACATTGCATCTTTGACCAGGCAATGTTCGCCCACTGTCCAGTCTGGATATCTTCTCAAAGCAACTACCATAGAATCATAAGATCCCTACTGTGTGGAAGTAGGCCATTTGGCCCATCAAGCATCCCATTCAGACCCACCCTTGTAACCCTGCATTCCCCATGGCCGTCCCAGCTAGGCTGTTATAACCCTCTTTTTTGACTGGATCGACGCACAGCAATGAAGTCTCCCCACAACACTGGGGAAGAATCCCCCTCAGGGTGACAAAGTGCCTCAAAATAGAAATACTGGTATAAGATTATGGCCATCGTGGGATGCATCCCACATCATGTGGATAATCTTTGGGGGTTTGCGGTTTGCCTTTAGATCTCTGGTGCAGTAATTATCTGTAAAACATCTCCCTCTCCCACACACAAACTGCAACTCTCTGTCTACATACGTACAGATACTGGTAGCTTTTGTGTCGCACAGCAGGTTTCAATCCCCTTCCTACAAATTTCACAATTTTTGCCACTATATATATATATATATATATATATATATATACACACACACAATTGTATATAATGTGCGCGCTGGAGTCTTCAGAATACCTAACATACACCGCGGATATGGCTCAACATTTTAATGGCAAACCACGTCCAATCTCAGATAACAAGGTGTAAAGCTGGATGAACACAGGATTGAACCACGTCCAATCTCATTCGGTTCACAAAAAAAACACCATCAGAGAGGTGGATTGACAGAACAAGCAGGACATAACAATGTATGTTTTAACTGTTCTTTTTGCCTGTGAATTTCAGTATTCTGCAGGTGAGGTCATTGAGTATTGGGTCACAAGCGGCAAAAGGGGAATCTCACAATGGGGAAGGGGTGAAATTGACAAGTCAAATTCCCAAATGCATCAAAGCAACATTAACTTCATGGAATAAATACATTCTAGGGGGGAAATCTATGCAAGAAAGTGGCATCAATGTTAATTTCATCAGATGTAATGGAATTACAACGATTGCAATCGTGATTACATTTTAAAGCTCCAATCTTTGGAATGATATATCTCTGTGAGATTATTTATTTGCTCAAACTACTCACTCGTCGTCGCGGATCAGCTCTTCCTCATCCGCCGCCTGCTTTCTAACGGGAGCCAAATTCTCCGTCTTCTCGTTGTAATTTCGGAAGCAGACGTTGAGTTTTTCGTCGAAATCGTTCACCAGGTCCTCCATGGACTTGAAACTGATGATGTCGGTGCCGAAATTGTCCAACTCGCCCATTTCTTCCAGGGGCTGTGTCAGTACCAGGGGGCTGAGGGACCCCAGCTCGTTCAGACTTTCCTCTGCCTCTAACGGTGTCGGCTCCCCGGCTCGGCCCGGCTTCAGTTCGTAAAAATCCTGCCATTCCTCATCCAGGGTGACCAGCGGAGCTGCCATCGCGCCTGTGAAAATAAAACCCCAGAAGGAATCTATACCTTTAAAGAGACGGAGAGGCTGTGCTAGCTCCAGAAGCAGTGGAGAGACTGCGCACTCAACAAGGTGAGATCATCTCCGCTCAGACTAGAGAGAGATTCTCTCTCTCTCTCTCTTTTCACCATAACCCACCCCCACCTCCTTCTCTCTCGGGGATCGCTGTCTCCTTGGTGCCTCTCCCCTTTCCTCCCAAGGGGACTGCACTGACTGGCACTGATACAGCCCTTCGCGACCTCAGCCAATTGACCTCATGACTCTCAGTGACCCTGACCAAGCGAACAAGAAAAGGGTTCAGGGTAAGTTCCCACCATCACTCCTACCCCCACGCCCCTCCTCACAGTCCCCCTCAACCCACCCACTCAATCTCAGGCAGAGGGAGGGGGTGGTCACTGGTGAGGACAACATTCCCCCCACCCCATTCCTTAATTGCCCGTCAACTGAAGTGGCTAACTCAGTCAATTTCAGAGGATGGTTCAGACTCAACTGCATTTGAGTGGGTCTGGAGTCACATGTAGGCCAGACCAGCTAAGGCTGGCAGATTTTCTTCACTAAGGTAAACCGGATGGATTTTTATAACAATCAATGATAGCATTGTGATAATGCGACCAGCTTTCTATTCCAGATTTTGTCATTGATTCAATTTCACTAACTGCCTTTGGTGGTGAATGAATCCATGTCCCCAAAGCTCTTTGCCTTGTCCAAAAACGTTACAATTCCAGTGCCATCTCCCTGCAAGAGTGTAATCCTCATCAATTCCAAGGATAATTGCAGTGATCGACCCTGGTTGAAATCAGCACAGCCCAAACCCTCTTGCCCATTTCCTAACTCACTTCCCAAGTCCTGTTGAGCCGTCATCTCTGTATTGACCTACATTGGCTTCACATCTAGCTACACCATAATTTTAAAGTTCTCATATTTGTTCCAAATGGTTTTACCTCCACCCTATCTCTGTAACCTCCTCCATCCCAGTCTATGGGTCTAGAGTCACATGTAAGGCAGCAAATTTTCATTCCTGAAGACATTAGTGATCCAAACATTTTGTTGCGCCACAATCAATGATAATTGCTCTAGCTACCATTGCTAAGATTAACTTTAAACTCCAAATTTATTCATTATATTTTAAATTTGAAGATTGCTCTGGTGGGATTTGAACCCAGGTCCCCAGGAAATTAACATAAACTGTTAGGTTACAATTCCAGAAGCAATACCGCTATTTCTGCAAGGTTGTGGGTCTGGAGGAGGCTATAGATATGTTAAGAGGATGAGGCCATCCAAAGCAAAGATGCACAGTTTAAAATAGGTTGGTGGGAACCCAATGTGGGACAATGAGCATGTACGAACAGAATATAGTGAGAGTTAGGAAATAGTTTTGCGTGAGCTCAAATTTGAGTGTGGAATATGAGAAGTGATTCAGGAGAGCATTGGAATAGCCAAGTCAACTGGTAACAAAGGGATGGATGACAGTTTTGGCAGCAGATGAGCCAAGGCAAGGAGGATGTGGGTGATCTTACAGAAGTGGAAGTAGGTATTCTTTGTAAAATAAAGAGTATGGGATTGGCAGTTTGCCTAGGGTCAAATAAGATGCCAAGATTGAATTTAGTTCCCAGTTGCCAGATTTTTTTCTAAGAGACTGGTTTAAATCAAAACACTAATTTCTGTTTGTATTTGTAAGTATTGTCTCCAAAGCTACAAATTTGAAGCCTACTCCATGACATTGTTGCACCACCTTTTAGATACTGTGAATGGGAACTCTCCTGTTAATTACACTTTATTGATGCTCTGGGTGTCCCAAGCAAATGTACTTTGTAATTACATTGTTCCTTTGAGAGACATGCTCATTTGGTCAATTTACTAGGCACACCATAATCTCAAACATTTTCCTATTTCTGAAAAATGTCTTTGTCAAACGATGGAAGAAGACAGATATGAAAAGAATACAGATCTGGAACCATGCTGCTATGAAGAACTGAGCTTGATACATCATTTTATTTTGATGGAACTGTGTTTATCTTATTGTTTCATTGGTATGTTTTATTTGAAGTGGTATAACTAAACAATCCAAAGATTTCCCCTCAATTCCAAATGAATTTTCTCACTTAGTGATCTTGAAAATAAGTGATATTTCATTATTGTGAAATCTTACTTGGGTTAGGAAATCTGGAACTCAATGATTTAGGGAAAACATTTGTAGTTTGTTTTATTCTTTCATGGGATACGGACATTGATGACCAGGCCAGTATTAATTGCCCAGCCCTAATTTTCCTTGGAAAAGTAATGGTGAGCCATCTTCTTGAACCTTTGCAGTTCATACCTTGAAGAAGGGGGTTCAGTGAAAGAACAGCAATATAGTTGCAAGTCAGGGTAGCATGTAACCTTGACAGCAATCTTCAGATGGTGGTGTTCCTGTGCATCTTGTCCTTTTTGTTGGGAGAAGTCATGGGTTTGGAAGGTCCTATCAAAAGAGTTTGGGCGAGTTACTGAAGTGCATTGTGGTGGAAGGAGTGAATATTGAAGGCAGTGGATAGGATGCACATCAGAGGGTTGCATTATCCTGGATTCCATTGAGATTGTTGGATGTAGTTGGAGCTACGCTCATCCAGGCAAGTGGGGAATATTCCATTACATTCCTGCCTTGTGACTTGCAGTTATTGGACAAGGAAACATGAAGTGAGTTACTTTCCACTGATTTTTTAAATAGATCTACCTCCAAGTCAAAATGTTGAGTGACTTGTTTCATAGAATCCCTACAGTGTGGAAACAGGCCCTTTGGCCCAACAAGTCCGCACTGATCCTCAGATTACCCCACCCATACCCATCCCCCAATAACCCACCTAATTTACACATCCCTGAACAATTGGAGCAAGTTAGCATGGCTGGCCAATCCACCTCTCTGGACTGTAGGAGGAAATCCATGCAGACACGAGGAGAACAAGCAAACTCTACACAGACAGTCACCCGAAGGTGGAATCAAACCTGGGTCCCTGGCGCTGTGAGTTGGTGGTGCTATCCGCTGAACCTAAGGGGCACTTGCAAGTGGTGGTGTTCCCTTGTATCCTCTGCAGGCTGTTTTGCTAGATGCTAGGGGACATGGATTTGAAATTCCAGCCTCTGACCTTCTGTTGTAGCCACCACATTTTAATAGCTAGCGCTGCCCAGTTTAAGGTCAATAACGAACCCCAGGATGTTGATAACAGGGGATTCAATGATTTTAATGCCAATGGGAGATGGTCAGCTTTTCACTTATTGACAACAGTCATTTAGTGGTACTTACGTTGTCTTAACCCAAGCTTGAACATTGGCCAGGCCTTGCTGGGCATTGTCACAGGCTACCTTGACATTTAAGGAACTGTGAATGGTGCTGAACATTTTGTAATCACCAGTCAACCTCTTACCTTACAATTCCCCCTTAGGATTGAGATGAAGTAGCAGTCTTTAATGTAAGCTGAAACCCTAGAGAGGGATTTAAACCTACAGTCTTCCAGGTTTGAGGTAAGACTGCTACCTCTGAAATAAGGCTGACTGGATGTAATAACGAAACATTCAAAATTCTGGTCAGAGTGTGAGCCGTAGAAAGGTTTTAGTAATACAGTGACAGAACTATATATAATGATACGTTGAGTGACCAGGTAAGCAGAGTTTTGGCCACCTGTCATTTTCACCCTTTGTGGTCCAGTAGCAAATTCTGTCTAATACTTATACCAAGGTACTGAACTGGAGATTAATATTTTTAGCATGACTTCAAATACACTATTTTCCCTTTTAAGAAGCAGTGGGGAAGTAGTCCTTCTTACTAAAAAAATAGAAAAACAAATTCAGTCCTGAAGAAGGATAATACCTCAAATGTTGATTGTTCCTTTCCTCTGGATGCTGCCTGGCCAGCTGTGTTCTTTTAGCCTCCTGGTTGTATACACAGTTAATAGTTCAGCACCATAAGCACCTGACTATGCTGGGCTCACACGCCTCACAAGGGCCTGAACTCCCCCCTGTTCCTGCTCCTGCTGCTGCCTCATGGTGCCTGCTCCTGCTGTCACCACTGACTGCCCCAGACTGCCCTTCCCGCTTTCACTGCCAGCTGCCCAGGACTGCCTGGCCCTGCGCTCTCGCTAGAGTCCCACTCTGGTAACGCTCTTGGCCTGCAGCCATTTCCATGCTCTAGACCTTGATGGAGCTGTGATGCCGCTGTGGTCCCTCCAGAGGGTAAGTAAAGAAAAACTAAAAAAAAAGGAAAACTTAAGAAAAGAAGGAAGCAAAGTGATGGGAGCAGATGAGCACTGGCTCAGGACCCTTCCTCTGCCACCACCTTCAAGTTACCAATAGGGAATTGTAGAATTAACCACATACAGGGGGGTACTCACTCTCTTATGCTTTTACAGTAGTGATAGCCATAGATGCTGCAGGTTAATTTCTTCATGAGCCCTATTCTAGTGCTGGCTCACCTTGCTTAGCTGCAAGATTACTCCATGGTCAAAGTAAATGAGAAGTGGGACAGACCTGATAGCAGGTCCTGCAACATTGACCAACGTACAGTAAAACAGAATCATAATGAAAGCCTAGATATTGGGAGTCAATTACTGAACAGCCAGTACACACAGCCATTTCCATAATATATACTGTGTATCTAGTTTAGCATTCTGAAGTAAAAATTGATTCAGTGCATCGAGCACCAGTTCAAATCTCCAACAACTATTGTGCTAAAGATCTAGCAGTTAATTGAGGTCATGAATTTGATGATGCTGTAGGTGTGCTGAACTTTAACAGCTGCCCTAATCATGTCAAACATCTTGATCAGAGCCAATACTTGGCAGCTTTACTGCTGCAATTCTTCATGTTTTCTTAGAGTTATTCATTCTTGTTGAACATGTTTCTGGGAGGTTAATCACATAACCTCCTGCATTCAACTATCCCTAACAAGTACAAGAGTCCTTTACTCCTAACTGCAAATGAATTGGGATGAAAAATTTCAAATAATGATCCTAATGTTCCCATGATCTTTCTCCCAGTTTACTCTAATTTTGAAGAGATTAGTCATTGATTCATGGGCTCTTCAGGATGACCATGGATAGTTGATTATCCAGTAGGTTGCCACATGCATTGAGCAGACTCCATGGCCTAAAGCTATGAGCCTTCTGCTGAAGGGGAGGTGGTATTATTGCTGGACTGTTAATCTCAAGACCTGGATAATATTCTGGGGACATGGGTTCAAATCCTGCCACAGCAATGGGGGAATTTGAATTCAATAAATATCTGGAATTCAAAATCTAATGATGACCATAAGTTGATTGTCAGGAAAAACTTACCTGGTTCACTAGTGTCCTTTAGGAAAGGAAACTGCCATCCTTATCTGGTCTGGCCTACATGTGACTCCAGGCCCCCAGCAATGAGGTTGACCCTGAAATGCCTTCTGGGCAATAAATGCTGCCTAGATGTCCTCATCCTGTTTATGAATAAAAGAAAAAAAATACGCCTTTGGTGAAATAGCCCAGAATTTTTGTAACACCCCCATACATATGTTCCATATTTATTAAAGCTGCATGTAGATGACTTATTCTGCGTATAGGTTACTGAATGCAGCCAGAACTCTCTTCTTGTTATACAGTATGTGTATTATAAAAGAGGAGCTTTTGCCCAGGTTTGGATAATTGTTCTTTAGATGGCCCCATTCAATAGCATTTTCTGTTAGCATCTTGCAGTTTGTTTATCCATTAATTTTAAATCACTAAGTAACATGTGAAGCAGATTATATGCAACTATTTCTGGCAAATAGCAATAAAATAGAAACAAGGGAACAGGAAGAGGCTATTCAGGCCCTTGACACTCTCTGTCATTCAATTAGAACATGGTTTATTTGTACCTTTGTACCATTATCTTAAACCCCTTATGGCACATAAATCTACCTGGCTTAGTTTAAGAATTGTCAATTAATTCCCAGCCTCACCAGCTTCTGGGATAGAGTGTTCCAGATTTCCAATTCCATTTGAGTGAAGCAATGTTTCCCAACATCATTTTAAAGAGCAGATCATAATTTAAGATAAAGACCTTCTTCTACACTCTTCCAATAAAGGAAGTAATTTGCTCTCTATCTATTTTATTAAATCCTTTAATTACCTTAAACACCACAACTAGACTACTGCATACTCAATGGAATGGATACCTTGTCTTTGCAGTCTGCTAAATTAACTCTTTTTATCTCAGTAAAATTTTGGTAAAACTACATGGCACCCACAACAGGGTCAATATATCCTTCCTGAGGAGCAGTGTCCAGAACTCAGAAAATTAGCTCTTACAATATCATTTCTTGCACATGGGGGTGAAATTAGCAATTGACTGTTAAAATGCGATTTCATGTCATTTTACGTCTGCTTCAACATTGCATGCTGTTGAATACCAGGCAGTGTGTTATACAGGTGGTCAATTTAATACCTTCAATTTTATATCCTCATTCATGGCCAATTTAATCCTTATAATGACCAGAGCAATTTTTATCTCTACAGTGTCTAATTCGTTAGTGAATGTATCATTGGCAGTTTTTTATATCGATGAATTAATGGAGAGTCTTGCTTAGAGATTAAACTGCGAAGTAAATTTAATGGAATCTTAAGAAATCAAATTAAAGTAACTTTCCTGGACGTAGTAGTGCATTGCATATGCTTCAGGGCCCATCTTTGTGGAAGGCCTCAAACATATGTGCAGAGATGCCACATATCCCATCTCTGGGAACACATGGGTATGGATGTAAACAAGGAAAAGACACATTCACTCAGACCAAACAGCTTCCTTAAGCACTTACTGCCTCGGCCATTAATGTCTATATTATCCACACTGTCTAGTTACAGCTTTTTGGAACAGTGACCTCATTACGTTGAGTCCTAATTCCATTCTTTTATAGTGAAGCTGTAGAAATCATTGCCTTCCTGTTCCCATCATCTGATATTATACTAGTCTTTGAACCTCAAGATTGGCATCATCAACCACTGTTCTTCGAAGCATCTGAAGGCCCTCCTATGCTTTAAATCTTGCACCTAACCTGCATTGCAATGGCAAATACTCTAAATAGCTCCTCTGCAGAATCCAATTATCATTAAATGTAAGAGAAGTTTTTTTTTGCCTTGACCACTCTAACCAAGAACCAATTCCATGTCTTGATCACTTGTGTGAAGAGGAATTTTGGACATCAAATCCAAATTTGCCTTTTACTAATTTTATCCTAAGTCCTTTTGTTTTCCTCACAACTTAGCTAGAAATAAATTTCCTATTAGCTTGTATATTTTTTATTAACTTATATACTTCAATAAGATTATCTCTTAGATGCCCCCTTCCTTCAAAACCCAGCACTCTACAATTCAGGATTTGTTGTGTAATATTCCCATGCACCAGTGCCAGAAGGTGACTCCTGAAACTCAGTGGCCAGACCTAACACAATATTTATGTGTGGTCTAATCAGTTTGATTGCAACTTCCTTTAACTTTTACCCATTTAATTCAACATCCTACTTGCTTTGATGAAGAGTCACCGAGACTTCAAACATTAGCTTGCTGTCTCTCCATGGGTGCTGCCTGGCCTGCTATGATCTCCAACATTATTTGTTTTCACCTTATTTGCTTACCTATTTGCTGATTTGCACTGGTTAGACATGCTGAGCAATTCTATCAAAGCTCCTACATCTTTTTGAACATCACTCTTAGCCATTTCAATACTATCCAGTAAGTACATGTTCCCCATTTTATTCCTCCTCATCTCCTGTACATTACACTTATCCGCTTTAAATCTTATCTGTCACTTATAAATTGTATCCACTCCACTTTGTAATTCACGACCTATCTTTTCCAACCTCGCTTAATTTGGTACAATCTGCAAAGCTAACTAATGTGCATTTGATTTCTGAATACAAATTGTCAAGGTAACAACAATTGTATTCCACCCTTTGCATCTCAAATGAATGCGGCAGCATAGAGAGCACCTTATTTAGCTGTGGAGCTCCAGCTGGGAGAATTGTCTGTCTATCCTCATTGCCTAGATTCCTGCCTGAATAAATAGTGAATTGATGCTTGGACAATATACCGTTGTATGGATACCCCTGAATGGTGCTATACTTCAACAAGGATTGCTGCCTTCAAAATAGAAAGGGAGAAAACTGGATCAAAGACAGAATCTGCCATTAACTAAAACACTATAGGTGGAGGTACTGGGCTTCTAATTGCTCTATAGCTTGCTGAAAAAGCACTCCAGGTACAAATAAGGGTTCTCATTCTCTAGCCCTGGAAATTGGCTGGGGCAGAATCAAAATGAACAATGGACAATGTTATACTCTCGTTTTAGTACTTATCAGTTTCACATCAATTACTTTGCAGTCAGCCTGACTACACAATAGAAGAATTGAAAATGTCTTGCTTTTTCAAATGAATTCACTGTAGACTCTTCAATGAGAAAAACCATCAACTTGAACGAGGCAGCATTACGATCAGTGTGACTGTGTTACCTTCAGTAGCCATTTCAGTAAGTCCATGGCTACACTGCTGTGTGTCTGGAGTCACATATAAGGCAAACCAGGTAAGGACAGCAGATGTCCATACCTACAGGACGCTAGTGAACTAGATGGGTTGTTACATGTTACATGTTCACCATTAGGCTAGCTTCTAATTGCAGATTTTTATCCAAACTGAAGTTAACCATCTGTCATGTACCCACATACCCAGATAATTATCTGGATTACTAACCCACTCTTATTACTGCTATGCCATCGCCTCCCCTTTGTGTGCCTAAGAGATAGGAGCAGAAACAGACCGTATGACCTCCAACCTGCTCTGACACTCAGAATGATCATGTCAGATTTGGCTTCATTTCCAATTTCCTGTTCTCTCCCCATATCCATTGACTGAGAGATCAAATACCTGTGTCTCCATCCTTAAAGTAGCATTAGTATTGGAGCATCCACAGCTTCCTGGGGTAGGCAATTCCAAAAATTCGCAATCTTTTGAATGAAGACATTTCAACTAATCTCAGTCCTAAGATTAACCCTTTATCCTGTGGACTGTACCACTGTATTTTAGATTATCAAGCCAATGGAGATAACCCGCCAGTATCGAGTCTCTCAAACAACTTCAGAATCTTTACACTTCATTGGTAGCACCTCTCATTCTTCTAAACTTTAGAGAATATCAGCAAAATTTACTCAGTTTTTCATCATAGACCAACTCTTTCATCTCAGGAACCAATCTAGTGAACCTTTTCAGTACCACATCCAATGTAAGTATATTTTTCCTTAAATACTGTTACCACAATGGGTCAGAACCCCAAAATACTACAGGCATTTTGAACTCTTACTTCCAAAACGTATTTTTAAAAAGTGAATAGAGAGAAAAGGTGAAGGCTTTTTCCCTGAGGGTGGGTAAGTTCAAAAATAGGGGGCGCATTTTTAAGGTGACAGGAGAATAGGCATGAGGGGCAAAGTTTTTCAGAGATAATGGGAACTGCAGATGCTGGAGAATCCGAGATAACAAAGTGCGGGTCTGGATGAACACCGCAGGCCAAGCAGCATCTTAGGAGCACAAAAGCTGATATTTCGGGCCTGAAGGGTCTAGGCCCGAAACGTCAGCTTTTCTGCTCCTAAGGGGCAACTTTTTTAACAGATTGTGGTTTGTATATGGAATAAACTGCCAGAGGAAGTGATTACTGCAGATATGGTAACAACATTTAAAAGACATTTGGATCAGGACATGAATAGGAAAGCTTTGGAAAGATATGGGCTAAACACAGGCAAGTGTATTGCTATATACAGCAGAATATAGATAGACTGGAGAGTTGGGCAGATAAATGGCAGATGGAGTTCAATCCGGGCAAGTGCAAGGTGATGTATTTTGGAAGATCTAATTCAAGGGCGAACTATACAGTAAATGGAAAGGTCCTAGGGAAAATTCATGAACAGAGAGACCTGGGTGTTCAGGTCCATTGTTCCCTGAAGGTGGCAACGCAGGTCAATAGGGTGGTCAAAAAGGCATACGACATGCTTTCCTTCATCAGATGGGGTATGGAGTACCGGAGTTGGCAGGTCATGTTACAGTTGTATAAGACCTTGGTTCGGCCACATTTAGAGTACTGTGTACAGTTCTGGTCACCACATTACCAAAAGGATGTGGATGCTTTGGACAGGGTGCAGAGGAGGTTCACCAGGATGTTGCCTGGTATGGAGGGTGCTAGCTATGAAGAGAGGTTGAGTAGATTAGGATTATTTTCATTAGAAAGACGGAGATTGAGGGGGGACCTGATTGAGGTCTACAAAATCATGAGGGATATAGACAGGGTGGATAGCAAGAAGCTTTTTCCCAGAGTGGGGGACTCAATTACTAGGGGTCATGAGTTCAAAGTGAGAGGAGGAAAGTTTAAGGGAGATATGCATGGAAAGTTCTTTACACAGACGGTGGTGGGCGCCTGAAACACATTCCCGGCGGAGGTGGTAGACGCAGACACATTAGCGTCTTTTAAGATATATCTGGACAGGTACATGGCTGGGCGGGGAGAAAGTGGACACAGACCCTTAGAAAATAGATGACAGGTTAGACAGACGATCTCGATCGGCGCAGGATTGGAGGGCCGAAGGGCCTGTCCCTGTGCTGTAATTTTCTTTGTTCTTAAGTGGGATTAGTTTGTTGTGACAACATGGTCGGTGTGGACTGGTTCCCTGAAGGGTCTGTTTCCATGCTGTAATACTGTATGACTCTTTGACTGTAAGACATAATAACAGCAGACGTAAATTCGGAGGCAGGCTGGCAAAAAATTCTGTGTGGGACTGATGGAATCTGGCACCTAAAAATGTCAACGAACACTCAAACAGATTGGATTGTGATCTCCTGAAAATACAAAAACAAACAGGTGCTCACAAAGAGATATTAAGAACTGCCGATGCTGGAGTCAGAGATAACACAGTGTGGAGCTGGAGGAACGCAGCAGGCTGGGCAGCATCAGAGGAGCAGGAAAGTTGACGTTTCGGGTTGGGACCTTTCTTCAGAAATCTCCTGACAAACTCTTGCTCTGCAGGAAGCCACACCCTGTGGATTATATCCAAAACTGTAGAAACACTTCGTGTTTTATATCCTTTGAAGAGTACACCAAGACATGGGCTAAAGAACCAGTTTCAGCTCTACTGGAGAGTGCTCCTGAGACTGAATGGTGTCATGTGGTCCAGCCCGGGTTTGAGTCTTAGCAAACTGTGAAGGTCTCAGTCAGAGAACTTTGTGCTGGTCATCACTGTCCTGTGAGATTCTCTCTTACTCTGTCAACAAAACTGGTAGCCAGACAAAAAGGGGAACTGAGCAACTAAAGGACTCTCTTTTACCCTAAATGCTGGAATTCAACCACAGTTAGAATGAATCCAAAAGTCAGAATCTCAATCAATCTGAAAAACTAAGGTTTGTGAAACTGACTGACCAAATACAAACATCAACATTACCAGTAATGTCCACTGCAATGGCTGTATTGTCTGATTATCTGCTGTTCATGACTGATTCACTTAGTGATAATGGGAACTGCAGATGCTGGAGAATCCAAGATAACAAAGTGTGGAGCTGGATGAACACAGCAGGCCAAGCAGCATCTTAGGAGCACAAAAGCTGACATTTTGGGCCTCTCTGATGAAGGGTCTAGGCCCAAAACGTCAGCTTTTGTGCTCCTGAGATGCTGCTTGGCCTGCTGTGTTCATCCAGCTTCACACTTTGTTATCACTGATTCACTTATTCATGTTTTTCCTAATCTGTCAGTGTATGTGTTGTGTCAATATTCCTTCTCACATACAATGATGAATAAACTTAAGAATGTTAATTCAAGAAACAAAAAACAGAAATTGTTATAAAAGCTCAACAGGTCTGGCAGCATCTGGGCAGAGAAATAACTCTGATTTCTCTCTGATGCTGCTAGAACTGTTGAGCTTTTACAGTAATAATAATGGGAACTGCAGATGCTGGAGAATCTGAGATAACAAGGTGTAGAGCTGGATGAACACAGCAGGCCAAGCAGCATCTTAGGAGTAGGAAAGCTGACATTTCGGGCCTAGACCCTTCATCAGAAAATGAAGATCATTTTCTGATGAAGGGTCGAAGCCCAAATCTCAGCTTTCCTGCTCCTAAGATGCTGCTTGGCCTGCTGTGTTCATCCAGCTCCACACCTTGTTATCTCTGAGATTTTACAGTAATTTCTGTTTTTGTTTCTGATTTCCAGCATCCACAATTATTTTGGCTTTTGTCAATTCAAAAAACCCTGGCCAAAGTGGCTCATTCTGTAAAGCATACATCCATTTTGACTGGGGAAAAGGTATCCACAAGGGAAGGGACCCCTTTTAAATGAACCTTATTTCTTAAATAATTCACAAAAGAAGAGGAGCCCATTCATGTTTCCTCACCCAGGAGCTGAACAGTTTGGGCTTTCCCAACTGGAACCATACTAAATTGGGGAATTTCACTCCTGTTCTGCTCAGAACAATCTGGAGACCAAATGTATACACAGTACTCCGGGTGTGATCTCACCAAAGCCCTGTACAACTATATGTAAGACTTCTTTATTCCTGTATTCCAACTGCCTTGTATTAGAGGTCAATAAGCTACTTGGCTTTCTTATTGCTTGCTGTACCTAAATGCTAATATTCTGAATTCCATGCACGAGTGTACACCATTCTCTCTGAATATCAATAATTACAAGTTTCGCACTTGTTATAAAAAGGCTGTTTGAGAGGCATGCCACCTCAAGAAAGTGTGCAGGCCCAGAAACTCGTCCTGCCATTGCTACGCCACTCCAAGAGGCAGATGCAGCTGTCTTCGAGATAGTCTATTGAAGCAACCCATGGAGATTTTGTGAAGTGGTGGAGAAGAGTGATTGGGAGTCCTCTTCAAAGTATATATAAAAAAATTTCCAACACCTTTCAGTTCTGAAGAAAGGTCATAATGGACTCACAGTGTTAACTCTGTTTCTCTTTCAACAGATGCTGCCAGATCTGCTCAGTTTCCACAGCACTCTCTGTGTTTGTCGCCTGGACTTACTTTTCTTAATCTTTCAGTTTTAGAAAAAGGGTGTTAACATTGGCAATTTGCCGACACTCAGGACTCTGCCACAATCTAAGGATTCTTGGAAGATTATTACTAGGGCCATCTACTATCTTCATAATTACTTCCTTGAATATCTTAGGATGCATTCCATCAGGTCCAGGGGACTTTTAGCCTCAATCATTCTGGCTTCGGGATGTTTGCCACTAGGAACTAAAGCCGCTAGGCCCATTTGTGCACATGGTCATCTTTGTGTTCATGCCAACTAATCCATCTAAAAAATATGCTGCTTTTCTAACCAAAGTGAATAATCTCACAGAGCCCACATTATACTATATCTGCCATTTTTCACGTACTGATGATTCAACCTTTCCATATCCCTTTTCAGCCTGTCAGTGACATTTTCACATTTTGTATCATCAACAGATTTAGCTACAATACTGTCTATCATTTTGTTGAAATTTTTAATACGGATTGTAACTAGTTGAAACCCCACCATTGATCCTTTTGGTACTCAATAGTTATGGCCTGTCAAATTGAAAATGACCCACTTATACCCACTCACTAGTTCATGTCAGTTAGCCAGTCCTCTATATCAGTGCCATTATTACATCAACATTCATGAACCCTTATCCTTTGTATTCATCTTATTTGTGGTATTTTATCAAATGACTTTTGGAAGTTCAGGTATATTACATCCACTGGTTCCCTGAGAAGTACCATCTCAGTTACTCCCTCAAAAATGCTAATACATTTGTCAAAAATCATGATTTGATACATTTTTTACATAGTCCACACAGTGTTTCCAATGAATTGCCAGTTCTGGCAGAGTACAATGGAGGGTGAAGTTCCCATTGTCTTGCCTCATCCATAACTATCAGGTTAGATACATTACAGACTGAATACAAGACCCTAATCCCTCACTCCATTATGATTGACAATAACTTGCCTTATATATGTCCTTTAACATAGTAAAATATTCCAAAGCACTCACAGAACCATATCTAAACCTACTTAACACTGAGCCACATAAGATGATATTAGGACAGACAGACAAAAGCTCAGCCCAACGGGATGAAAGTGAGGGGAAACTCACAGGAGGAGCAAGAGTAAATGAGGTGGTGAGAAGAAAAGTTGGAATTCCAGAGTTTGGCGCCCAGACAGCACAACCATCGATGGTGGGTCTGAAGGCACAAGGGTCAGAGTGGAAGTGTCCAGAGTTTCTAGATAGCTGCAAAGCTGGCGGAAGTTCTGGAGATAGAGAGGAGTGATGCCATGGAAAATTAACTTAGAGATCAGTGTAAATAATTAGGGGCCTGTTACTTGCTCTCTCCTGTTAGAAGAGGTAGCAGAATGGAATCCTTTATTGTCAGTCCACCAACATATTTTCTTAATAAATCAAACCACGCACAGACTGGTCTTATTAAAGTATGATTATAATAAGTCAAGAGATAATGGGAACTGCAGATGCTGGAGAATCCAAGATAACAAAGTGTGAAGCTGGATGAACACAGCAGGCCAAGCAGCATCTCAGGAGCACAAAAGCTGACGTTTCAGGCCTCGACCCTTCATCAGAGCTGAGTCTAGGCCCAAAACGTCAGCTTTTGTGCTCCTGAGATGCTGCTTGGCCTGCTGTGTTCATCCAGCTTCACACTTTGTTGTAATAAGTCAAGTTTTGCAGTTTGAATGTCACATAAACTCTCTGAACCTACTCCACAAGCCACTATTACACATGATGTTTAAACAGGCATTTGTCTGAAACGTAGCATGCAGGGCGAAAGGTTATCTAAAAATATCAGGAACGCAGAGTGCTGTTGAAGTTAACATTTATTTTTATAAACCTATATTATGTGGACACTTTCAAAGTAATTAACAAAACTTATACCAAAGAATTCTCCTCCTGAAATGCTGAATTTGATTCTTAAGAGAAATGGCTTGGAAAACTCTTAGTGCAGTGATGGGAAGTTTAAAATTAAATTTTAAAATCCCTTCTACTTTTCAACTTTTATTTGGTTGTTTGTTAATAACTATAGGATGTACAGCAGGGGCATATGCATAAACAAATTGTCTATGGTCATAACTTTATTTTATTAAATGGATTATGACTTGCTAAATTTTATATACAAATCAAGCTAGCCAAAAACCGACAGTATCTAAAAACTGGACATTTCTACAACCTGCCTGCATGAATTTTAGTTTAGTTAGACTTTGTTTTTAAAATTACCTGAACAATTTGTGCAGGCACCAGTAGTGGACTGAGGTGGACAAAGTCAAAAATTACACAACACCAGATTATAGTCTAACAGGTTTATTTGAAATCACAATCTTTCGGAGCGTAGCCCCTTCGTCAGGTGAAAAGTGAGGAGAGGCACACAGGCGCAGAATTTATAATCAGGAAGATCAATATAAGATAAATATAAGAATCACATGCTGAGGGGCTAAGCAAAGTAATGAGTAATCCAAAACTGTACAGACTAATAAAGGTAGAGAGATCATAACAAGTTATCAAGGTGTTGGTGTCAAAACAGTATAGTAAGGAAGATTTTACAGATACAGAACTGTGTAGTGGGGTCACATGAAGTGAGACATGAACCTAAGATCATGGTTGAGGTTGTCTTCATGAGTATGTAACTCGGCTATCAGTTTGGATTTCTCATTACTTTGCTTAACCCCTCGGCATGTGATTCTTATACCTATCATGTTATTTCCAATCATTTGGTCTGCCTCCAGCACCTCCTTATTTTTAATTCTTTGTAATTATTCTCTCTGCCTCATTTAATCAGATTATAGGTCATCCCTTTACTTGATATTCAGCTGTTGACACGTTACTCACACCATCTGACACTCTTGATCACCTGCAGAGTCTTATTATTTGGCCCATCCACACTCCACTCACACCATTGTATGATCTTTTGATCGCTCTGATTATAAATTCTGTGCCTGTGTGCCTCACTTCACCTGACAAAGGGACAGCATTATAAAAGCTTGTGATTTCAAAAAAAACCTGTTGGACTACAACCCGGTGTTGTGTGACTTCTGCCCTTATCCACCCGGGTCCCACACTGGCACCTCCACATTATGCATTTCCTACTGAGGTAACTGCCAAACTATGCCAAACTTATTGGAAGTAAAGTGCAATCATACCAACCAATCCTTGTCACAGGACAAAGGAAGGTTTTTTTTAATATATGAACAGGGTTTTGCATTCCGCATCTCACTTAGTTTGTGGCTGTATTCCATTTTCATCAAGAGCAGGATTTTCACATGAATCACTTCTATTTTGTCAACAATGAAACATTTTTCTGTGCTGCAGAGTTTGAGCAGTCAGCGGGGTAAAGTTGTCACAACCTTACAATAGGTCTGCTCTCTCATTAGAGGGAGACGTCTGGCAATGGTCTAAACAAGGTCTCAAGTCCCAAGCACGGGGAGAGGATGAGAAGATGCCTCCCTCATGCTAACGTCAGCTGGTGCAGGAATTGAATCCACATTGTTGGTATCTCTTTGCATCACAAACCAGCTGTCTAGCAAACTGACCTCTATCCATATATGATGCAGGTAGAGATCTAGATCTTGAAAACCCTCCAACCTTGAGTAAGAACTCTAGAGGGTGGTGTTGCAAAGCTGGTAGAAACTGATGCTTCGTTTGGCGCTGCAATAATTTCAGCCTCCGCTTATAGTGCCATCTAGAGGATAAACATTTCAACTGAGAGCCAGTATCCTGAGCTGATAGAGTAGAACAGATATCTTTCTTAGGATAACAAAGTGTGGAGCTGGATGAACACAGCAGGCCAAGCAGCATCTTAGGAGTACAAAAGCTGATGTTTCGGGAAGGGTCTAGGCCCGATAACTTTGTTATCTCGGATTCGCCAGCATCTCCAGTTCCCATTATTTCAGCTATCTTTCTTGGTTGTTTGTGGTGAAGCTTTTGGAGAGAGGTGCTGCCACACATGACCATTGTAGGACAACCGTGCATGGGGAAAGATATTCAGTACAGTTTGGAGTGGGACTGGGAAGTAGAAGGGTCCACTAACACCAGAACAGTCAGGTGAAGGATATAGCAAGAACTGCAGATGCTGGAGTCAGAGATAACACAGTGTGTAGCTGGAGGTAGACAGAAGGCCAGACAGCATCAGAGGAGCAGGAGAGTTGACATTTTGGGTTTCCACCCTTCATCAGGTGTAGGATTGAGGAAGAGGAAGGATGGGAGGGAAGAGGGAAATTAACTGGCAAGGTGGTAAAGTGAACGGATTAGAAGTTGGTCACTTTCTGGAGGTGGCCAGGTCACCATTGATATACACCACCAATTTTAGTCCTTAAACTATTGTGTTTCTCTCATTCAGATTTATTTAGTTTGTGAAGGAATAATTGGATGTACCCTTAGAATAGAGAGTAAAACCAGTAAAACAACTGATTTTCATGCTAGAGGCTTATAAATAAGAAAATGTGAGGCCATGAATATAACATGTAACCAATAAATTCAACATTAAATTCAGGAGCAACTTCATTATCCAGACATTGAGCAGAATGTGAAATTCATTACCACGAGTGATTTAAGCAAAAAGCATTGATTCATTTAAGGAAATGTTGAATGCATGAGGGAGACAGAAATTATCAATTATGAAAATTGGGCTAAATGAAGAGAGGTGAGAGGAAGTTCACGAGGAGTATAAAAATCGACATCTGGTAGTTGGACTGATTTGCAATTTCTGTACTGTAAACTATATGAAATTCTATGTAATTGGAATTGATCATGTTGTCTGCATTTTGAGTTTATTGGATTTTTTTTAACAATACTGGTCAACCTTTACCAATCCTAAGGTAAGTATGGCACTCTTCCCTCTTTGTAGAAAGTCCCCAGAGTTCATTCTTCTTGGCTCACATCGCTCTCTATCGTGCATTCTATTCCGGATTTACTGGAAATCATAGATTGGCCACAGCACAGAACATGTGAAATAAGAGTTTAAGTAGGCTATTCATCCTCTCAAATTTGTTCTACTATTTAATTAGATCATGCGTGATCAGATCATGTTTCAAATTCATACTCTCGCCTACTTCCAAGGACCTTTGACTCCCTTGCTAACAAGAATCTATCTACCACTGCCTTAAAAATATTCAGAGACCTGCCTCCACCAACTGGGGCAGAGGTTGCCAAACGAAGGAGATAATTTGATCTGTCATGTCTCTGCTGCGTTTTTGGAAGAGCAACTCACCTAGACCTGAACCTTTGTCTTTTTCCCAGAACCCTGGATTTTCCTTTGTCTTGAGACAATCTTGCACGCTTCTTTTGAAAACTGCAATTGACTCTTCACAATCTCGGGCATTACATTCCAGTTCCTAAACACTTGTTGCGTTTTCTCATTTTACCTGAAATAGCTGTCACTTCCACCAATGTGTCCAGACACCCTCATAATTTTGTACACACCTTTTCTTCTCCGTCTTTCTCTTCTCCAGGGAGAACAGTGTCACGTCTCCAGTTTATTGATGTAACTGAAATCCCTTCTCCCATGTACCCATTCTCATGAATCTTTTCTGCAGCTTCTTTATGCATTCCCATTGTTTTTTTTTCAAAATTGGATGCAGTATTCCAGATGAGGCTGACCAGCATTTTATACAGATCTATCATAACTTGCGTGCTGTTGTATTTTATACTTCTATTTATAAAGACTAGGATACCATATGCTTTATTAACTACTTTCTTAACCTGCAATTACTTATGCGCATATGCACCCAGGCACCTCTGTTTCTGCACCTTCTTTAGAATCCTTTATTTTAAATTGACTCCCTTCATCTACTTACTAAAATGTCTCAATCTACTCAAAAGGAGCAATTGACCAATTCCAAACCTCTGTCAGCTGGAATTACAAGCCAGTCTGGTGAAGAATAATTTTCTGGCAGGGTTTACTCATACATATTTTTGAAATTGTGATTACCTATTTTATTATAATGAAGAATGTGAACACTGGCCTTCTGTTTGTTAACCGCTTCAGAAACAGTACATGTTTTGCTTTATCTGCAAAAGTACAGATACCATACTCTCAAATAGCTCATTATCTGTGAAACATATTGAGATAGCCTGAGAATATGAAAGGTGCTGTGTAAATGCAAATTGTTTTTCCTCAGTGATCCATCCTTTTTACACAATTTAAGTGTTTCTTACTTCTTAGAGAGACTTCGAGTTGAGAATGACTTTGAATGCCATATTGCGAGACATGTTTGGAATAACGTGTGAGTCACAAATCCTTATTCCATCCAACTACCTAACAGTCCACATTCAGCCTATTCAGATAAAACCCAATGATTCTAGTGCATTTACCACACTTGTTTGTTGTCCAACTATCTTTGAGGCAAACAGAGTTCTTTATCCATGAGCCAATGGTTCATTGTTTCCTGAATCTTTTTTGATAACGTATTTTGTGAATGTTATTGAATTCTCCATTGACTTCCTGTGCTTTCTACATTGCTCTGCTTACGAAGCATATTTTGCAATCCCATTGAGAGTCTAATTTTCTCTGAATAAAGTTTCCTGCATATAAAAGCCTTAGTGTGAGGAATGGGGTCTGAATCTATGGATGCAGCTACCTTCCTTACAATTTCAGTCCATTTGACTTCCTGTTTGTTGTTTAATCTGTCAAAGCATTAGAAAACAAATCATAAGGTTTCGGTTAAAGACATACAGAGGCTAATACTGTCCTGGAGAAACTGCCAACCCCTCCCCAAAATTTTTTCTGATATTTCAAGTTAGGAGATTCATGTTAGGCTATACAAGTTGAAAATGCAGGGTCTCCTCACAAACCACAGGATGGGGGTAAATGGCATTGAGTTTGAATTATTGATATCCTCTCTGATTAAGGGTCTAGGCCGAAACGTCAGCTTTTGTGCTCCTGAGATGCTGCTTGGCCTGCTGTGTTCATCCAGCTCCACACTTTGTTATCTTGAGTTTGAATTATTACAGGTTCTCTGTGTTAACTGGCTTCTTGCTTTGTTCATTCCGAGTGAGCAGTTTACAGAAGCATTAAACTAATGAGCTGCATGAGAACATTGCTGGGTTATGTGTCCATCAGAGGCTGGGGCTGTGATACATCAAGGAATGTAACATAGCCAGTGTGAAATGTATTAAATGAAAAGCAAAATCAATCATCTTACCTTCTGTTTTGTGGTTGAGCTGAATTCTGTAGCATCTCTGATTGACAACAATTGTCTCCCACCTTTGACCAACAAAGTTTACATGGCCATGTAAAGTAGGTGTCAAGAATGACTCTGTGGCAACACTGTACCTATGGTACCTGGCCTCACGAAGTTTAAGATAAAGTTATTTGTATCTTACTCAGTTTAAAATGAAGTTACCTGTGCCTTACAAAGTTTATGAGTTCAGGTCCCATTGCTGGGAGCAGATCACCAGATCTAGCCTGGCAAACCAGGTGGTGGACGGAATGCCACACTGACAGAGTGCTGTGGTTGAGTGAGATGTTAGACCCAGCTGTGCGGCTGGAATGTGAATTGTTCCACAACAGTCATAGATCATAGAATCCCTACAGTGTGGAAACAGGCCCTATGGCCCAACAAGTACACACCGACCCTCACAGCATCCCACCCAAATACATTCCCCTATAGCCCACCTAATCTACACATCCTTGAAAACCATGGGCAATTTAGTATGGTCAATCCACCCAGCCTGCACAGCTTTGGACTGTGGGAGGAAACAGAAGCACCCAAAGGAAACCCATGCAGACACAGGGAAACTCCACACAGTGGCCCGAAGGTGGAATTGAACCTGGGTTTCCTGGTGCTGTGAGGCAGCAGTGCTAAACACTGAGCCACAATGCCACTTTTTTTCTTTGAAAGACACTTATTTTTCAGTCTTTCAAAGAGGAACAGGAAAGTGCTTGCCTCAACTACAACAATTTTTCTTACTGATTCACAGTGTGAGTGCATCACTGGCTTGGCCAGCATTTAATACCTGTCCCTAACTGGCCAGTGGGCAGTTAAGAATCAACTACATTGCTGTGGGTCTGGATTCTGGAGTCACATGGAGGTCAGGTGAGGATGGTTGTTTCCTTCCCTAAAGGACATTCTTGAACCAGGGCGTTTTTCCTGACAATCATCAATGGTTTCATGATCAGTGTTAGACTGTTAATTCACACCTATTTATTGAATTCAAATTCCACCATCTGCCGTGGAAAGATTCAAACCCAGGTCCCCAGAACACTACCTTGATCTCTGGATTAACAGTCCAGAGATAGAACATAGAACATACATCATAGAACATTTCAGCACAGTACAGACCATTTGGCCCTCGATGTTGTGCCAACCTGCCATACCAATCTGAAGCCCATCTGACCTACACTATTCCATGTACGTCCATATACCTGCCCAATGATGACTTAAATGTACTTAAAGTTGGCGATTCTACTACTGTTGTAGGCAAAGCGTTCCATTCCCTTACTACTCTCTGAGTAAAGAAACTACCTCTGACATCTATCCTATATCTTTCACCCCTCAATTTAAAGCTATGCCCCCTCGTGCTTGTCGTCACCATCCTAGGAAAAGGGCTCTCCCTATCCAACCCTCTGATTATCTTATATGTCTCAATTAAGTCACCTCTCAACCTTCTTCTCTCTAATGAAAACAGCCTCAAGTCCCTCAGCCTTTCCTCGTAAGACCTTCCCTCCATACCAGGCAACATCCTAGTAAATCTCCCCTGCACCCTTTCGGAAGCTTCCACATCCTTCTCATAATGCAGTGACCAGAACTGTACGCAATACTCCAAGTGCGGCCACACCAGAGTTTTGTACAGCTGCGGCTGTTGGTTCCGGAACTCGATCCCTCTATTAATAAAAGCTAAAACACTGTATGCCTTCTTAACAGCCCTGTCAACCTGAGTGCCAACTTTCAAAGATCTGTGTACATGGACACCGAGATCTCTCTGCTCATCTACACTACCAAGAATCTTACCATTCGCCCAATACTTTGCATTCCGGTTACTCCTACCAAAGTGCATCACCTCACACTTCTCCGCATTAAATTCCATTTGTCACCTCTCAGCCCAGCTCTGCAGCTTATCTATGTCTCTCTGTAACCTACAACAACCTTCGTCACTATTCACAACTCCACCGACCTTAGTGTCGTCTGCAAATTTACTAACCCATCCTTCTACGCTCTCATCCAGGTCATTTATAAAAATGACAAACAGCAGTGGACCCAACACCGACCCTTGCGGTACACCACTGGTTACTGGTCTCCAGGAAGAACATTTCCCATCAACTACCACCCTCTGTCTTCTTTCAGCAAGCCAATTTCTGATCCAAATGCTATATCTCCCACAATCCCATTCCTCCACATTTTGTACAATAGCCTACTGTGGGGAACCTTATCGAACGCCTTGCTGAAATCCATATACACCACATCAACCGATTTACTCTCATCTACCTGTATGGTCACCTTCTCAAAGAACTCAATAAGGTTTGTGAGGCACGACCTACCCTTCACTAAACTGTGCTGACTATCCCTAATAAAATTATTATTTTCTAGATGATTATAAATCCTATCTCTTGTAACCTTTTCCAACACTTTACCAACAACTGAAGTAAGGCTCACTGGTCTGTAATTACCAGGGTTGTCTCTATTCCCCTTCTTGAACAGGGGAACCACATTTGCTATCCTCCAGTCATCTGGCACTATTCCTGTAGACAATGACGAGTTAAAGATCAATGCCAAAGGTTCAGCAATCTCCTCCCAGGCTTCACAGAGGATCCTAGGATAAATCCCATCTGGCCCAAGGGACTTATCTATTTTCACACTCTGTAGGATTTCTAATACCTCTTCCTTGTGAACCTCAATCCCACCTAGTCTAGTAGCCTGTATCTCAGTATTCTCCTCAACAACATTGCCATTTTCTAGAGTGAAAACTGTCGAAAAATATTCATTTGGTGCTTCCCCTATCTCCTCTGACTCCACACACAACTTCCCACTACTATCCTTGATTGGCCCTAATCTTACTCTCGTCATTCTTTTATTCCTTAAATACCTATAGAATGCCTTAGGGTTTACCCTGATCCTATCAGCCACTAAGCCATCATCTCCCCCTTGTTCAGTCAACATCACTATCTGTATAGTATATAATGCTGTAAATCAGAGACAAAAACAGAAGCTCACCAGTTCTCATTCCTTTTTCAAGGAGAAGTAGCTACTCCCTATCTACTTTGTCTAGCCCTGTCATGAGTTTGAAAACCTCTATCAGATTACCTCTCAACTTTCTTCTCTCTCCAAAGAGAATAGCCCCAACTCTTCAATTTATCCTCACAACTGAAGTTCCTCATTTGTAGAACTATTCCTGTAAACCACTTCTGCAATCTCTCCAATGTGGTTATGCCCTTCTGACAATGTAGCACCCTGAACTGTACATAATAGATTAAAGTGAGTGATTTCATAAAACAAATATTCAGAAACAGGGAATGAAAATTGTAGGTCTTGCACAGAAAAAATCAGATAATGATTCACACTAGACTGGATGATGTTGAAATGATCATGAGTTTTAAAGCTGATACAAGGGAAAAGGAGAAGGTTTTGAAAAACATTGAGAGGCGACAGAGGGCAAAATTGGGCAAACATGACGGTACAAGACCATCTCAGCTTCAGATGTTTTTGACAACATTGAATTTAGTCCCTGTGTTGATTTGTTGTCTCTTTCTCCAGTCACAGTATGCATGTAGTTGAATAAAACTGCAGTAATGCCTTTAATCCTGCAATTATTTGAATAAAGTGTTACCATTCTTAACAGATAGCTTTAGCTAATAACTCTTTTATCTCCTTAAGTCACTAACACTCCCTCACAAGGTGAATAATGTTGTGACTTTGCTATTACCTCTATAACCATGAAAATAATTATTTTAAAACCTGCCTGGTCCCAAGATTGCTATCAAATGCTTGGTCAAACAAGCAATGTTATCACAAGATAAACTTTAGGGGTGGTAAATGTTTGTTTCAGACATTTAAAATAATAAAGGGAAGAGACTATGTCCACATTGATATATTGGGCAGAATCTTGTGGAGATGTTGGGGATCTCAGATATAGGCTGGAGGATTGGCACGAGCACTGCACCACATGAACTGGGGAAATTTCCAGTTTCACTCAGGCACTTGACAAGCCAACAGAGCAAATCTTAAACAAAAACAGAAGTTGCCAGAAGCTCAGCAAGTCTGATAGTATCTGTGAAGAAAAAAATCAGGGTTAACATTTCGTGTGCAAGACCCTTCCTCAGAACGCTTCTGGGTCACCGGACCTGAAACATGAACTCCGATCTTTTCCCTTCACAGATGCTGCCAGACCTGCTGAGCTTCTCTGGCAACTTCTGTTTTTGTTACTGCTTTACAGCATCTGCAGTTCTTTCGGTTTTTAACAGGGCAGATCTTCCCTAGGATCCAGGGACCCCTGCAGAGTGGAAACCCCACCCATAGAGAGCTTCTGACAAATCGGAGATCAGCTGTGCCCATGGGCTGATGGGTGCTGCTGCTGGAATGACACTACCTGAGGACTCAGATTGTTGTTAGCTCCCAGACCATGGGGTTGGGGGTGGGGGTGGGGGTGCGATGGTGAGATCATAGAATCCCTATAATGTGTAAGTACGTAGGCACATGAAGTCCACACTGACCCTCCAAAGAGCATCCCACCCAAATCCATGCCCCCCCTTCCCTATCCATAATTCACCTAGCCTGCACATATCTGGACACTGTGGACAATTTAGCATGGCCAATGGAGATGGAGGAAGTGTTTGTCTCTCCAGATCCTCTCCTCGCACCCTGGTGCTAGATCCAATTACCAGGCACTAAGTGCCTTTAAATAAAGGGCTTGCATAGTTTAGTTTATTGTATCTCTAGTGTGCCACTGGGTGGTGGGACAGGGTCCTTATGTAAGCATTAACTGTGGTGATAGATGTTGATCAGGAAGGCTACCCATGGCCATTCCCATAATTGGGGTATAAGCAAGAAGGTCGCATGTCATCCTTGTGCCAACGCCTTCACCCCAACCTGGTTAAATTTTCCCCCCATCCCCCCACCCCAACCCCACTATATTGCACACTATGGGGCAGAGAGCAACGTTCTGGTCATTTTTTACTTTGATGGGTTAGAGGAGAAAGGGAATAGGTAGGGGTGAGAGGCAGTGTTAGTTTAGTTTTCTTTCATTCATTCATACATTTACAGGATGAAGGCAGCACTAACTGGCCAACATTTATTGCCCATCCAAAAGGGCAGTTAAGAGTCAACCACATTGCTGTGGATCTGGAGTCACGTGCAGTCCAGACTAGGTAAGGATGGCAGTTTCCTTCCCCAAAGGACATTAGTGAACCAAGTGGGTCTTCCTGACAATTGATGATGTATTCATGGTCATCATTGCAGATTTTTAGGTTCAGATTTTAGATTTCAGATTTTTATGGAATTCAACTTTCACCATCTGTCACGGTGGGATTCAAACCCAGGTCCCTAGAGCATTACCTGGGTCTCTCAATTAGCAGGTCCAGTAATAATACCACTAGACTGTTACCTCCCATGGAAGGTTATAAGATTTAAAAGCTTGAACAGGGTTAGACATGGGAAACAAAAATAGAAATTGCTGGAAAAGCCCAGCAGGTCTGGCAGCATCTGTGGAGAGAAAGCAGAGTTAACATTTCGGGTCAAGTAATCCTTCTTTAGAACCAGATATCACATACTAGGTATCATATTTAGATATCAGAAAGCTTTTCTTTTTGATCAAAGATCTGCAGAGCTTGACGCCAGTGAACTTTGGGTGTTCTTATCAGCTCCATCCCTTCAAAGGACTTGTTCCTCCTGGGCCTGAGACTACCGCATACAGGAATGAGGTGAAATGTGGAGCAATCTGATTCATGGTCATTGTGGTGTGCCAGATAGGTTCTAATTACATTAGAGGGTTGAAGGGAAATTGTGTAGATGTTTTTCTCTTAAATTGAGCTGCACAGAATCATAAAAACCTGCAAACTGCAGCCATTCAGCCATACCTTAACCATTTTGTTGCCTTTAATTGAAAGCCTCCTTTTGGATCCTGAACAGACCCAGCTTCTCCCGGCTAGCCACTTGCATTTTCTATGTAACAACAATGTATCAGAATTTATGTCAGTAACCAGGGGTTACAATTTTAGGATTGTCATCAAGGAGTGAAATGATGAGAAACTTCTTTACTCAAAGTTGTGAGGATTTGAAATGCACTGCTGGGGAGAGTGGTGGAGGCAGATTCCATACGAAGTTTCAAAAGAGAGCTGCATGTATTTTTGAAAGTGATGAATTTAGAAAGCTGCGGAGATAGGGCTGGAGAATGGAACTAGCTCTTTTGGGAGTACAGACACAAATGGCCTCCTTAAGTACTGTAACATTCTATGATTCAACTAAACATGCCATGGCTCAGTTACTTACAGTTTTGCTTCTGAATCATATGGAACATGGTTGAAGTCTTTCATCAGAATTTATGTCAGTAACTAGGGGTTACAATTTTAGGATTGTCAGCAAGGGAGTTAGGAGTGAAGTGATGAGAAACTCCTTTACTCAAAGTTGTGAGGATTTGGAATGCACTGCCAGGGAGAGCAGGAACCTACAGAGATTCGTGAACATATCCCAGTCCACCTCGCAAACTAGCCTTCTATCTGTTGACCACATCTATACTTCCTGCTGCCTTGGGAAAGCAACAAACACAATCAAAGATCCCTCCCACCCTGTTTATACTCTCTTCTACCCTCTTCCATCAGGCAGAAGATATAAAAGTTTGTGTACACGTATAAACAGATTCAAGGACAACTTCTTCGCTGCTGTTATTGGACTTCTGAATGCACCTTTCAAATTTTAAATTTAAAGTTGATCTCGCTCTTCATGCACCTTCTCTGCAGCCATAACATTGTATTCTTCACTCTGTTTCTATTGCCCGAATGCACTTTATAAGGGATGAACTACCCATACTGCACACAAAACAAAACTTTTCACTGTGACTAGGTATATGTGACAATAATAAATCAAATCAAAAAAGTGCAAGGCTGACCTTTCAATGGAATGACGAGAAAGTCCTGCTTTAATGGTGATGCCAGTTCTCAGATGATGTGTTAACCTGAGGTTAAACAGTGTTAAACCATCTGCCTGCTCAGATGGATGTACAGCATATCCAAACAGGTCATTAACTCAGTGCTGTTTGTGGGAGTTCCTACATGAGTGACCACACTTTCAGAGAAATTCATTTGTTTTGAGGCACTTTGAGTTATCACGGTGATCATGTAAAAGAAATACATTAGAATTGTAAATCTTCCTTTTAGTCTCATGATCCCTCCTTGCTTCCCACTTTAACCTCCTGTACATTCACTAATCTTCCTAGCTACTAACTAAATCTTGCTTCTGAGCTTTGTTATAAGCTTCCTTTATCGGTATGTAACTGCTGGTAGGTTAGTTGAGTTGGGAAAGTCATTGGTCAAAACATCCTGAGTGTGCAAGAAGGGTTGATGTAGCATGCTTTTTCCTAATCAACATCAATACAATTATAACCTCACTCAGTTTCTGCAAATGTTGATACTATTTCCCTACATACAAGCAGGGAGCTGACTGTAATCTTGGCAGTAATGGGTCAGGAACTTGTTATTTACCGTATCCAAATTCTAACTCCATTGAGTCATAGAGTCATAGAGACATATGGTATGGAAACAGACCCTTCGATCCAACTTGTCCATGCTGAACGGATATCCTAAATTAATCCAGTCCCATTTGCCAGCATGTGGCCCATATCCCTCTAAACCCTTCCTATTCATATACCCATCCAGATGCCTTTTAAGTGTTTTCACTGTACCAGCCTCCACCACCTCCTCTGGCAGCTCATTCCATACACTCATCACCCTCTGTGTGAAAAATTTGCCCCTTAGTTCTCTTTTCTATCTTTCCCTTCTAACCTCAAACCTAGACCTTCTAGTTTTGGATTCCTCCATCCTGGCAAAAAAAGAAACCTTGTCTATTTACCCTATCCATGCCCGTCTTGATTTTATAAACCTCCATAAGATCACCGGTTGGGCTCCAATGCCCCAGAGAAGATAGCCCCAGCCTGTCTGGTCTTTCCCTATAGCTCAAATCCTCCAACCCTGGTAACATCCTTGTAAATCTTTTCTGAACCCTTTCTAGTTTCACAGCATCCTTCCTATGGGAGGGAGACTAGAATGGGAGGCAACACTCCAAAAGTGGCTGAACCAATGACCTGTACAGCCACAACATGACCTCCCTACTCCTACACTCAATACACTGGAAAATACCGATGACCATGCCAAAAACATCCTTCACGATCCTATCTACCTGCAACTTCACTTTCAATGAATAATGAACCTGTACTCCAAGGTCTCTTTGTTCGACAACACTCCACAAGACCTTACCGTTAACCGTATAAGTCCTGCCCTGATTTTCCTTTTCAAGATGCAGCAAATCACATTTATCCAAATTAAACTCCATCAGCCACTCCTCAGTCCATTACCCCATCTCATCGTATTTCTGTCCACAGTGCTTCCAATTTTAGTATGATCTGTAAACTTACTAACCATACATACTATATTCACACCCAAATCATTTATGTAAGTGACTAAAAGCAGTGGACCCAGCACTGATCCTTGTGGCACACCACTGGTCACAGGCCTCCAGTCTGAAACCTAACTCTGTACCACTACCCTCTGTCTTCTACCTTCAAGCCAGTTCAGTATCCAAATTGCAAGTTCTCTATCTATGCCATGTGATCTAAACTTGCTAACCAGTCTACCATGAGGAACATTGTCAAATGCCTTACTGAAGTCCATATAGATTGCATCCACCACTCTGTCCTCATCAATCCTCTTTGTTACTTCTTCAAAAAACTTAATCAAGTTACTGAGACATGATTTCCCACACACAAAACCATGTTGATTATCCCTAATCAGTCTTTGCCTTTCCAAATGCATGTAAATCCTGGGCCCCAGGATTCCCCCCGACCACGCCCACCGGCAATGTCACTTGTTCACTGGTCTATAGTTCCCTGTCTTTTCCTTACCATCTTTCTTAACAACATTAGCCAACCTGCAGTCTTCCAGTTAATCTGTGGCTATCAATGATGCAAATATCTCAGCAAGGGGCCCAGCAACCACTTCTTTAGCTTCCCACAAAGTTCTGGGGTACACCTGATCAGGTCCCAGGGATTTATCCACCGTTACGTTTTAAGATGTTCAGCACCTCCTCCTCTATAATATGGATATTTTTCAAGATGTCACTACTTATTTCCCCAAGTCCACCATCATCCACATCCTTCCTGACAGTAAACACTGATGCGAAATATTCATTTAGTATCTCCCCCATCCCCAGTAGGTCCATACATAGGTGGCCTTACTGATCTTTAAGGGGTCCAATTCTCTCCATAGTTACCCTTTTGGCCTTAATGTATTTGCAGAATCCCTTTGAATTCTCCTTAACACTATTTGCCAAAGGGCTGTCCTTGCAAATCAGAAGTATTGTACTGTGCTACTTTTTACATGTTGTGAGAGCTCAATAATCTCAACCCTATATTGTGGTAGTTCACCGCTCCAATCTTATCCCTTCAACATGATAAACATTGCAATTACTGCTATTGGCATCTTCAATTACTTAACTCTAAGGTCTGGAATCCGTCCCCAAACTATCCAATTCTGTACCTGTCACTTCTCCTTTGAATCACCTCTTAATCCTTACCTCTTTGACTATGGATTTGATCACCCGCCTCACCTTAGTTATTTGTAAATATACCTTGCTATTAAACAACTTCCTATTATGCTGCCACATTCTAATACTATGTGCCTTAATGGTATCAATACACTTCCTTTAAGGCACAGCTATTAATTTTGATTTGTTGGGCTATCTGCTTAGGTTTGGACCTGTTAGGCAGTTATTCTTATGATTTGGTTCCCTATTTTTTAATCAAACATCCCCCCACTTGCTACTGCAATTACTCAGTGAATTACGCAGAATCTCATTGTAGCCTTCATTGTAATTAACATTCGATGATGGTACTATCACCCAGTCCCCAGAACCAACATCCTGTGGGTTATCATTGACCAAAAATTAAACTGGATCAGCCATATAAATAATGTGGTTCCAAGAACAGGTCAGAGGCTAGGAATTCTGCTCCAAGCAACTCACCTCCTGGCTCCACAAAGCCTGTCCAACGCACAGAAATGATGTAATACTCACCACTTTCCTGGATAAGTGCAGCTCCAAGAACACTCAAGAAATTTGACACCATCCAGGACAAAACAGCTCTCTTGATTGACACCACATCCACAAGCATCCACTCCTCTACTACAAATGCTCCGTAGCAGCAGTGTGTATCCAGAAGTAGAAGTTCACCAAAGATCCTTAGATGGAATGTTCCAAACCCAAATCGATCTAGAAGGTCAAGGGCAGCAGGGTTTTTTAAAATTTACTCATTGGTTCACCGGATGGGGGTGCTTCTGGCTAAGCTCGATACCATCCAGGATTGAGTGGCTCATTTGATCAGCACCACATTCACCACTTTAACATTCACTCCTTTCACCATCAACATTCAGTGGCAGCAATGTGTACCATCTATGTGATGCACTGCAGCAAGTTATCATGGCCCCTTCAAAGCACCTTTCAAACCCATGACCGCTACCAGCTAGAAGGACAAAGGTAGCAGATACATGGGTAAACCGCCAGCTGCAAGTTCCCCTCCAAGCAACACACCGCCCTAAATTGGAATGATTTACCCTTACCATTGTGACACTAAGTCAATTCGTTTAACCGTCCCCTTTCTAACAGCGCTGTAATTCTTTAAGAATTTATTTCATACAAATTTATGGAATTATTTAGAGATTGTCATGGTTTCAGGAATTTCCAAAGAGATTTACAGCACCAGTGTTATTTGTGTAATCTCCAAAAAACGATTAAATTAACACTAAGCAAAGTGTCATTTGATTGAGTTAATAAGCCTGTTGATTCCATATTGAACACGATGCAAGGAAGTCAGCACAATGAATTCAACTTCTGTTCATAGACATTCAGAAAATAAAGAATATATGGAAGATAGCAGCTTATCTCAGCAGGCCATTGCATAAACTAAAAATCTGTATATTTCCTCAAAGTGGCAACAGTTCCTCACTTGTGGCTTCTCTGTTGTCTCTTCTCTTATTTTAATGAAACTTCTGATTTCTGTGTTGATTTCTCATAAGCCTCGGTCCTTGGCTCATAAGATCAAATGCGTCCGTGAAAGTCATGATGCTAGATGTCCTTCTTAAATGATCAGATATTGGGAACATGATGAGACCATTCAGTCCCTCAAATACATTCCTCCATTCAATTAGAACATTGCCGATATCTATCTTAAACCGTCTACCCATGACCCTGTCTTCTTTACCTCTGAATAATCTGTCAATCTCAATTTGTAACTCAGAGAAAATAGACATGGTCTACATTAAAATCAATCTAATCACCTTTAATGTTCCAGGGAGTACATGCCTATTATTTGCATTTGGGTTTGTTTGGAAAATGAATTACTTTTTTACATGTGTCTATCCAAAGAACTTATTAAAAGTGAAGCATAAAGATTGCCATGGACTGGTTAGACCGAATAGACTGTTTCTATTGCCTTTACCTAATATTTTAAAATTTCTGAAGAATTTTGATGTCACTGGAAAGGCCTGAATTTGTTGCCTGTTCCTAATCGCCCTTGAACTAAGCGTATTGCTAGTCGTTTCAAAGCGAAGTTAAAAGTCAACCACATTGCTGTGGTTAAAATAGTATCAGAGATAATGGGAACTGCAGATGCTGGAGATTCCAAGATAATAAAATGTGAGGCTGGATGAACACAGCAGGCCAAGCAGCATCTCAGGAGCACAAAAGCTGACGTTTCGGGCCTAGACCCTTCATCAGCTTTTGTGCTCCTGAGATGCTGCTTGGCCTGCTGTGTTCATCCAGCCTCACATTTTATTATCTCACATTGCTGTGGGTCTGCAATCACATACAGGCCAGACTGAGCAAGGAGAGCAGATTTATCAACAATTGATGCAAAACATCATGGTCATCGTTATCGAAATGAGCTTTCAATTCAACATTTATTCATTGAATTCAAATTCCATTTGTTGCTGCAATGAGATTTGAAACAACTGGTACAGGCACAATAGATGGATGAATAGTGTCATTCTATGAAAACTGGGATTGTCTATAAGATAAGCTGAGATAACTAAGTAAAAATGTATAAAGTAGAGGCAAAACTTTTCACAATCATTTTGTCGTACCGTTGTGTTTGTCCAAAAATGTCTCTCATAGAATCATAGGACCCCAAGGGGTGGAAGCAGGCCATTCAGCCCATTGAGTCTACTCTAACTCTCTGAAAATCAACACCCCGAAACCTATTCCATCCCCAACCTTATTTCCTGTCATCCCATGACTAATCCACTTAGCCTGCATGTTCCTGAGCACTATGGGGCAATTTAGCAATCCACCAACCTGCACATCTTTGGACTGTGGCAGAAAACTGGAGCACCCGAAGGAAACCCACGCAGACATGGGGAGAATGTGCAAACTCCACACAGACAGTCACCTGAAGGGGGAATTGAATCTGGGACCCTGTGAGGCAACAGTGCTAACCACTGAGCCATTGTGTCGTCCATATTTTAATTTAAGTGCTGATTTTTCTGAATTTGTATACCGTAAAGGAGCAAGAATGGGGAAGTTCCTGATCTGATCACGACTATTTGCTGTTTTTCTCGGTAGAAAATAATAACAGCTAATGTTCCTTCTGACAGGTTGCTAGGCAACATTAAGGATGTAGGACATCTACACATTTCTGAATCACTGAGCAAATCATTTGCACGCACATTATCCACCTCCTGTAACCACTCGACAACTAGTTGATTATATAGTTGCTTCATGCTACCGTCCATTTAATGGTCTCAGCGTCCTTTTGCATTTTGAGTGCTCCATTTATGCAGTAAACTGGACGAATATGTATTCTAATTTGCATTGACTCACGTTAACCAGACTATAAAGAATGTGTATTTGTATCGCACCATTCACATATTCAAACTGCCTCAAATCACTTTCATATTTAACAAAACCCATTTGAAATGTATTCATTGTGAATGAGTTGTCTAAATTTACCATGACAAAGGACAGAATGTTATAGCAGTGTGGTCAATGATGAGTTTTGTGGCAGAATTGTGTGAGAAATCTGATGAGGCCTATTTTACCTCTCACAGTGAGACACTTCATCTCTGGAATCTTGTGGTCAATCGGGTTTTCCAATTATTTGTCTCATTTATGATGTGAGACTTTGTAGTGGAATATTTGGAAGCCATATTTCCTGAAATAAAACAGTAAACATATGTGAATAGTAATTTATTAAATATTAAAGTGCTTTGAGGCATCTTGAATGGTGCAACATAAACATACATTCTTTCCTTCTTTAGCAAATTGTAAATTTGTGTGTGTTTTTGTATCAATGATGTCTTTGTGTACATGTGGATGTGTATGTGTCTGATCTGTCTTGTGGCTAAATTAGATTCCCTACAGTGTGGAAACAAGCCCTTCGACCCAAGAAGTCCACACTGCCCCTTGAAGCATCCCACCCAGACGCAACCCCCTATAACCCACACACCCCTGAACACTACGGGCAATTTAGCCTGGCCGATCCACCTGGCCTACACATCTTTGGACTGTGGGAGGAAACCAGAGCACCACTGAGCCACCATGCCACCCATCTATGTATGTGTATATATGATGTGCATGTGTGCATGTGTGTGTGTGTGTCTATGTGTATGTGTGTGTGTGTGTCTGTATTATGTACCTGTGTGTGTGTGTGTATATTTGTGTATATGTGTGTGTGTGTGTGTGTGTGTGTGTGTGTGTATGTGTATATGGATGGTGACTGTGTGTGTGCATGTATGGTGTGTGTTTTTGTGAGTGTGTATGTATGCACGTGTGTGTGTGTATGTGTGAGTGTGTGTGTGTCTGAGTATATATGTTTGGTGTGTGTGTGTCTATGTGTATGTGTGTCTGCATGTGTGTGTGTGTATGTACATGTGTCTGTGCATGTGTGTGTGTGTGTCCGTATCTATGGTGGTTGTGCATGTGTGTGTGTGCATATCAGTGCAAATGTCTGGGAAAATGGTGCCTACCAAGCTTCTTATCACTTATGTTAACTTAATTGGATGTGAATGTAGGAGGTACAGTTAGTAAATTGGCATACAACACCAAAATTGTTGGTGTTATTGACAGCAAAGAAGGTTAAATCAGAGTACAATTGGATCTTGATCAGATGAGCCAATGTGCCAAAGAGTGGCAGATGGCGTGTAATTTAGATAACTGTGAGGCGCTGCATGTAGGAAAGGCAAACCAGGGTTGGACTTATACACTTAATGGTAACATCCTGGGGAGTGTTGCTGAACAAAGAGACCATGGACTGCAGGTTCATAGTTCCTTGAAAGTGGAGTCACAGGTAGACGGGATAGTGAAGAAGGCATTTGAGAAGGCATTTGGTATGCTGGACTTTATTGGTCAGTACATTGAGTGCAGGAGTTGGGAGGTCATGTTGCAGTTGTAAAGGAGATTGGTTTGACCAGTTTTGGAATACTGCATGCAATTCTGGTCTCCCCACAATGGAAAGATGAGGTAAAACCTGAAAAGGTTCAAAGAAGATTTACAAGGATTTACAATGACGCCACCCGCAAACTTGAGGAGCAGCATCTCATATTCTGCCTTGGGATCCTGCAGCCCAATGGCCTCAATGTGGATTTTACCAATTTCAAAATCTCCCCAACCACTGCCTCATCCTGTGACCAACCCTCCCTCTCATCCCTGCCTCCTTGACCTGGCACAGGCCGTGCATCTTCTCTCTCACCTATCTGCTCCTCCCATCTCACTGATCAATCCCCACCACTCCCTGCCTGCACTTACCTATCACCATCCCAGCTACCTTCCTCAGCCCCACCCCCCTCTCTCTATTTATTTCTGAGCTCCCTTACCCCTCCCCATTTCTGAGAAGGGTCCCGAACCAAAACATCAGCTTTCCTACTCCTCTGATGCTGCCAGGCCTGCTGTGTTCCTCCAGCTCCATTCTGTGTTATCTCTGACTCCAGCATCGGTAGTTCTTACTATCTACAAGGATGTTGCCAAGGTTGGAGGGTTTGAGCTATAGGAAGAGGCTGAATAAGCTGGGGATATTTTCCCTGGAGCATTAGAGGCTGAGGGGTTACCTTATAGAGGTTTATAATATCATGAAGGGCATGGATAACCTGAATAGCCCAGGTCTTTACCCCAGAGTGGAAGAGTCCATAAGAGGCATATGCTTAAGGTGAGAAGGAAAGATTTAAAGGGACATGAGGGGCAATGTTTTCACACAGAGGGTGGTGTGTGGAATGAGCTGCCAGAGGAAGTGGTGACGGTCAGTACAACTTACAACATTTAAAAGGTATTTGATGGGTATATGAATAGGAAGGGTTAGATGGATATGGGCCAAATACTGGCAAATGGGACTAGATTAATTTAGCGTATCTGTTCGGCATGGATGAGTTGGACTGAAGGGTCTGTTTCCAAGCTGTACATCTTTATGACTCTATGACTCCAAATAATTGTAAGCAGTTGTCATCTATCCTTTTTCAATGCTATGTCCATTTCATCTAATCATTTACAAAGTTTGGTCTCAAGACCAAAACATTTGCCTCTGGTAGTCAATACCTGCATCCAAAGGCGTGGCACATCACCAAGTCAGCTGATTTCACTCCCTCCGGGGGCAAAACAGAAACCTTCAACTTCACTGAATTATTTTGTTCTATCAAAAACAGAGATGGCTTAATCAGAGGTGGCCATGGGCACCCACATGGGCCCCAGCTATGCCTGCCTGTTTGTAGGTTACACGGAACAGTCCCTCTTCCGCACCTACACAGGCCCCAAACCCCACCTCTTCCTCCGTTACATTGATGACTGTATCGGCGCCGCCTCTTGCTCCCCCGAGGAGCTCGAACAGTTCATCCACTTCACCAACAACTTCCACCCCAACCTCAAGTTCACCTGGGACATCTCCAACACATCCCTCACCTTCCTGGACCTCTCAGTCTCCATCTCAGGCAACCAGTTAGTTACTGATGTCCATTTCAAGCCTACCGACTTCCACAGCTACCTAGAATACACCTCCTCCGACCCACCCTCCTGCAAAAATTCCATCCCCTATTCCCAATTCCTCCACCTCCGCCGCATCTGCTCCCAGATGAGGCATTCCACTCCCGCACATCCCAGATGTCCAAGTTCTTCAAGGACTGCAACTTCCCCCCCCCCGCAGTGGTCGAGAACGCCCTTGACCACGTCTCCCGCAACACATCCCTCACACCCTGCCCCCGCCACAACCGCCCTAAGAGGATCCCCCTCATTCTCACACACCACCCCACTAAACTCCGGATACAACGCATCATCCTCCGACACTTCCGCCATCTACAATCCGACCCCACCACCCAAGACATTTTTCCATCCCCACCCTTGTCTGCCTTCTGGAGAGACCACTCTCTCCGTGACTCCCTTGTTCGCTCCACACTGCCCTCCAACCCCACCACACCCGGCACCTTCCCCTGTAACCGCAGGAAACGCTACACTTGCCTCCACACCTCCTCCCTCACCCCCATCCCAGGCCCCAAGATGACTTTCCACATTAAGCATAGGTTCACCTGCACATCCGCCAATGTGGTATACTGTATCCATTTACCCGGTGTGGCTTCCTCTACATTGGGGAAACCAAGCGGAGGTTTGGGGACCGCTTTGCAGAACATCTCTGCTCGGTTCGCAATAAACAACTGCACCTCCCAGTCGCGAATCATTTTAACTCCCCCTCCCATTCTTCAGATGACATGTCCATCATGGGCCTCCTGCAGTGCCACAATGATGCCACCCGAAGGTTGCAGGAACCGCAACTCATATTCCGCTTGGGAATCCTGCAGCCCAATGGTATCAATGTGGACTTCACCGGCTTCAAAATCTCCCCTTCCCCCACTGCATCACACAACCAGCCCAGCTTATCCCCTCCCCCACTGCATCCCAAAACCAGCCCAGTCTGTCTCTGCCTCCCTAACCTGTTCTTCCTCTCACCCATCCCTTCCTCCCATCTCAAGCCGCATCTCCATTTCCTACCTACTAACCTCATCCTACCTCCTTGACCTGCCTGTCTTCCCTGGGCTGACCTATCCCCTCCCTACCTCCCCACCTATATTCTCCTCTCCACCTATCTTCTTTCCTCTCCATCTTCGGTCCGCCTCCCCCTCTCTCCCTATTTATTCCAGAACCCTGTCTCCATCCCCCTCTCTGATGAAGGGTCTAAGCCCGAAACGTCAGCTTTTGTGCTCCTGAGATGCTGCTTGGCCTGCTGTGTTCACCCAGCTCCACACTTTGTTATCTTGGATTCTCCAGCATCTGCAGTTCCCTTTATATCTGGCTTAATCAGTACTGAGTTCCTGGGTTAGAAGCAATGTAACCGTTACCTGTGTGACTCTAGTGTTCCCATACATCATGAGGGTTCAGATGTTGTTTATTCAAAAAGGTAAAGAATTGGTCACTATATACTGTACAAATTGATTTAGGAGGATAAGACTGACGATTATGTAGTTCCTCTTTATTGTGCACAGTAAGGGTTCTTGTGAAATGACATGCTGTTACTACTTTGTTTCTACTCATTAGGTCGGTAATTAAAGGACTGTATGTGACTGTATTGTGCCCCATTGCACAATCTGTTTTACAGTAGATAATGTTTTATGTCTATTTCTAAACACAAATCTCCTGATCGCTAATCTCAATAGGTTAATTTACCAGCTGACTAATTAACAACTACAGCAGCCTACTTAAAGGAAAACTAAGGTCATGTTTACTGCTGTTAGAAATTTAAAATCATTATGCTAATTTACTTTACTGAGCTGCAGTAATCATGCCACATTTTGTTTTAATATCTGCTCTTGCAGGCCCTGGGGAAGATTTTGACCTTTCTAGTTTGTCCGACATCCAAGTATATTTTGTTTCACTATTGCTGCTCAGTCAACTGTAACAAGGGAAATGGATTTACAGTGACAATCGAAAGAGAAAGTAATTCGTCATTTCACTTTTATACATATAGTAGACCTGAACTCAAGACGAATTGATCTGAAACTTGTGCCCCATTCAGTAGCTGAGCGTTAACCTTTGGCCATTTGTGTAAAAGACTTTCCAACTTCACTTCCAAATGACCTAGCTCTAATTTTATCCTTACATCTGCCTGATTCTGGATGCCTCCATAGGAAAGAATTCTCTCCATTTACCTTATCAAGTCCTTTAATCACATTAAATACCTTGATCAGATAATCTCTTAACCTTCTGTTTCCCAGGGAATCAAGGCCATTCCATGAACCCTGTGCTCATAATTTAGCCTTGTAATGACTGGCATCTTTTTTTAAAATCAATCTTCATTGTTCTACGGCTAATAATCTTCCATAAATTATCTTGCCTGAACTGAATATAGTCCTCTAGTTGGGATCAAACCGGGGCTTGTTGCAATTGTGGGATATCTTCCACCCCTTTATTTAAAAGCCCCTTCAAAATAAAAGGTTTTGTGATCTTCACATATGGACACTTAAATGTCTGTGTTTCTAGTTACTCACTATTTAGAAAATACTCTGATTTATTATCCTTATGTATAAAATTGATAAGCTCACGCTTATCCACGTGGAATTCAATCTGTCAGTGTTGTCCACTAATTTAATGTTCCAAAATCCCTATGCGGTTTTCTGCTCTCCTGAAAGAGGAGGAAATTAAAGGAAGTGAAAGAGCATGGTGAGAGAGTAAGAGGGGATTGAACAAAGAGAATGATGGAGCTAACAGGTTGCTGAGTGCTCACTGAGTTTCACTGAGTTTGCAGCGTTATGTACAATCCTGAAACAGGGGTTCTGTTAAGATGAGTGGAGATGCTCCTGAATATTTGCGCTGCCATGATTTGAGTGCTGCTGTCGTGCAAGATCGTGGTTCTGAGAGGGTTAATGCTGAAGACTGCATTCAGCTTCACCCACTCTGATGATATGGTCAGGATTTGGTTGCGGAAAGGCAAATGCTGGTATATCTTGAACAGACCTGTTATCTGAGGTCTCCAAATAGGCTCACTGACAATGTCTATCTTACAAATTGTGTCTAATTGTAAACATGCAGTAAGCCACATCTTCTCTAAAGCATTTCAACAGCCCACTGATTGTTTATCCTCTGCCACTTTAGACCAAAAAGGTCCTGTAAACCCAGTCAGAAAATGAAAATGATGCCAGGTAAGTACTGAACCACATGTTGGCAGTGGTTGGTATTGCACACTAATACAACAGTGTTTCTTGAAAACACGATAACAACTATGGGCTGTAGAGAGCATATTTATGCATATCATAACAGACCCCTATGACTGTGCTCACAGTAGGGTCTCGCCAGTGATGCCCACTTCCTATGAATGAATTGTAAAAATAGCTGGAGAATGTGCAGTAATGTGCGTACTGCAGAGTACAGTGTACAAGGTAGTATGGTGCTGCTGAAAAATAGCTTTGTGTTCTGACTGTGTGCTTCAAGGTCATGTTAGAATTAGAAGCTGAAAGAATAAGAAAAAACGTTGCAAATGCTTGACAATTCAGATATTATCTGTGGTGTGAGGAAGGGAGGGCTAACATGTCAGGTCAGTGATTCCTCGTGTGAATGCCGAATCAGACATAAATCCTAGCAAATCTCACAAAATGATCATGATTGACAACTCAGCCTTTTTCATCAGCAAATCCACCAATTAGTCTTTAAAACATTACATTGAAAAGGTTTTTCTCACTGTACGTATCATGACTGAATTAAAGGAAGCCATGTGAAGTTGAACATATTTAGCTTTAGTTACAGTGCCTTCTAAAACACTCAGGGATAGCAAGTACAGCTGATGCTGGAATCAGAGATAACACAGTGTGGAGCTGGAGGAACGCAGCAGACCAGTCAGCATCAGAGGAGCAAGAAAGTTAACGTTTCAGGTCGGGACCCTCTTCAGAAATGGTGGAGGGGGCAAGGAGCTCTGAAGTAAATGGAGAGAGGAGGGGTGGGGCTGGGGAAGGTAGGTGGGACGGTGATAGCAGAGTGCAGGTAGGGGGTGATGGGGATTGATCAGTGAGGTGGGAGGAGCGGATAGATGGGAGAGAAGATGGACAGGTTGTGTCAGGTCAAGGAGGTGGGGATGAGAGGGAGGGTTGGTCATGGGATGAGGCCGGGGTGGGGAGATTTTGAAACTAGCAAAGTCCATATTGAGACCATTGGGTTGTAGGCTCCCGAGGCGGAATATGAGGTGCTGCTCCTCCAGTTTCCGGGTGGCATCATTGTGATACTGGAGGAGGCCCAGGATGGGCATGTTGCCTAGGGAGTAGGAAGGGGAGTTGAAGTGATTTGTGACTGAAAGGTGTTGTCATTTGTTGCGAACAGAGCATAGATACTCTCCAAAGCCGTGGCACCAAACAAACCTTCCACATCAGATGAAGGTTAAGCCCAATGGCGTAAATGTGGATTTTACCAGTTTCAAAATCTCCTCATCCCAAGACCAACAGTCCCTCTCATCCCCGCCTCCTTGACCTTACACAGCCTGACCATCTTCTCTCCCAGGTATCTACTCCTCCCACCTGACTGACCAGTCCCCACCACTCCCTACCTGCACTCACCTATCACCATCCACCTACCGTCCCCAGGTCCAACCCTTCTCTCTCTATTCATTTCTGAGCTCCCTTCCCCCTCCCCCATTTCTGAAGAAGGGTCCCAACCCGAAATGTCAACTTTCCTGCTCCTGTGATGCTGCCTGGCCTGCTGTGTTCCTCTAGCTCCACACTTCATAAAACACTTCTTTAAATTTAAAAAATATACTTTATTCATAATAAAATCTTTATATATATATCCTATATATACACACACATAGTCACAAATGCAGTTTGGTTCTGTACAGTAGCATACGAAGAAAACAAAGAAACATTGGAGTTTGACTATCCAACTACCAAACCAAAGGCATTTGCTAATTATGTAAAATTATATTTACATGCATTTGAGGCACTGGTAACATCCAATAACTGAACGGTCACCATTTAACTTTGGTTGAAAAGCCTCGGACAGTGGTCTTTCTTGGTTGCAGCTGTCTCAAGCTTCAGTGTGTCCCACAGCATGTTGTCCTGGACCTGGGAATATGCCAGTTCCCAACACTCATTCCGGGTCAACTCCTTGAACTGGAAGACCAACACATTTTGGGCAGACCAAAGAGCATCTCTCACCGAGTTGATGGTCCTGCGAGTATGGTCGATGTTTGTCTCTGTATGTATCCCAGGGAAGAGACCGTAGAGCACAAGGTCCAGCATCATGGAACTGCTCGCAACAAACCTCAACAAAAACCATAGCATCCCTCCCCAGACTTCCGTTGCAAAGGCACATTCCAGAAGGTGATATGTGGCAGTCTCTACACCCCCTGCAGCAGCTTCAAGGACAGCATGCAGTGGTGCAGAGCAACCGGGTGTACAAGAAGGATCTCACAAATAGCATCCTTTCATCATCAGCCCAGTGATGTCTTGATACTTGTTGGAAAATTCTGGTGATGAGTCATTCTGCCAAATGACTTTGACTGTCTGCTCAGGGAACAACCTGGCAGGATCCAGCCTCTCCTTTTCCCACAGGTCTCAAGGACACTACGTGATGATCACTTCCTGATGGTATTGTAGTCAAAAGTGTTTTTGTTTACAAATTTCTCCACAAAGGACAGGTGATATGGTAAGATCCAACGACTTGGCCAATCCTATCCTTCACAATACTGCGGAGAGGTAGAACCCCAATACGTAGTGACACTTGGTGTTTGCGTACTGAGGCTCTGCGCACAGCTTGATGCAGCCGCACACAAAGGTAGCCATGAGGATGAGGGTGGCACTGGATACGTTCTCTTGATGTTGTATTTTTAAGATCAATTGTTCCTTCAGATGTGTGACTGATGAGAGAGGCTGCTTTTATATTGATGCCCTGCTGCTGTCATATCTATCATAAATCTTTGAGATTTACATCACAGGTAGACAGGGTGGTTAAGAAGGTGTTTAGCGTACTTGTCTTCATTGCTCAGGCCCTTGTGTATAGGATTTGGGAAGTCATGTTGACGTTGTACAGGACATTGATGAGGCTTCACTGTGTTCTGTTCCAGTCGCCCTGTTATAGGAAGGATATTATTAAACTGAAGAGAGTTCAGAAAAGATTTACTGAGAATGTTGCTAGGAATGGAAGGTTTGAGTTTCTTAGATTGGATTAGATTCCCTACAGTGTGGAAACAGGCCCTTCGGCCCAACAAGTCCACACCGCTCTTTGAAGCATCCCACCCAGACCTATCCCCATCCCCATCTAACCCACACACCCTGAACACTACAGGCAATTTATCATGGCCGATCCACCTAGCCTGCACATCTTTGGACTGTGGGAGGAAACCAGACCACCTGGAGGAAACCCACGCAGACATGGGGAGAAGGTGCAAACTCCACACAGTCACCCGAGGCTGGAATCAAACCCGGGTTTCTGGCACTGTGGGGCTGCAGTGCTAACCACTGAGCCACCGTGTAGTTATAGGTAGAGATAGTAGGAACTGCAGATGCTGGAGAATCTGAGATAACAAGGTGTACAGCTGGATTGAACACAGCAGGCCAAGCAGCATCAGAGGAGCAGGAAGGCTGATATTTCAGGCCTGGACCCTTCTTCAGAAATGCTGGGTGAGAGACATGTTTTGTATCTTCTACTTTAAAGAACACACAACAATAGGGGTTAAAAGTCAATCTAGGTGAAGGACTCTCTCTCCCTGAATGCTAGAAGCCAGCTAGTCAGCAAGCCAGTTGAAAGGAAACAGGACAAGGAATTTCAATTGACCCAGAAAGCCAAGAATCTTGGAATCAACTGCTCAATAATCAACATTTCGCCATCAACTCTTCACAAATGATCTACATACTTTTACCCTTTTTTGGGTTGGGGGCAGTCTATCTTCTCATTTCTAATCTGTCTGTATGTGCTGCAATCTTACTTAATGTGGCAAATGAGAAGAATATTGCTAGCTTTGGAAATTTGCATTTACAAAATAAATGGACTGGCAACCAAAGGGAAACAATAGGCAGTGAGGTTTGTGTGAAATAATTGGAATCTGAAAGAAAGCTAGTGGTCAGTATTGCCAGGAAAAGTTTCATCACAAATTGATGATCCTGATTGCATTTGTAGCAAAGTTCAGAAGAAAACTGCATTCCTAAATTTCACAACCTCATCACATTTTAAAGAACTTTATACAATAAAGTATATTTGGAGTGGAACAGTGGTTCAGAGGTTAGCCCTGCTGCCTGACAGCACCAGGAACTTAGGTTTGATTCCAGCCTCAGGTGGCTGTTTGTATGGAGTTTGCACATTCTCCCTGTGTTTACATGGGTTTCCTTGGGATCCTCTGGTTTCCTCCCATGGTCCAAAGATATTAGGGCTAGGTGGATTGGCCATACAAAATGGCCCTGTAGTGTCCAGGGATGTGCAGGCTGGGTGGATTAGCCATGGGAAATGTAGAGTCAGAGCGTGGGTCATGGTGATTTGCTCTTTGGAGGGTCAATGTGGTCTCAATGGGCCAAATGGCCTGCTTCTACATTACAGGGATTCTGTGGAAGTATAGCAATCACTATAATATAGAAATGCATTGGCTAATTTGTGAATAACAATGATGTATGTTTTGCCTCCAGCTGGGAATCTATGACATTCAGCAATGCCAAGTTATCCCTCATAATGTAAGAACCAGACATGGGTACCTTGGTAATGAAAGATCCAACAGAGTTTGTTACAACTCACTAATATACGCAAATATTTCATTTATGTGGCTGGGTTAACATTAAGCTATTCAGCTAGAAAGAGCTTCCATGATTTTGTTGTGCTTCAAGTGTGTTATGACATAAACTAAGGCTTTCTGCCCTTTGGTCACAGGTTCTGATACAATGATGGTATCATGAGCATGCAACTTCCAGGTACAATTCAATAAGGAATGCAATAATAACCAGATGACTGATATTACTGATGCTGGGAATCTCTCCTGCACTTCTACCTTTTACATTCAGTCTGAAGTTGACATTTGGCCTGAAGGATAGTGTACATTATAGAAAAACCATTGTTTTACATTATAACCTAGGGATACGGTATATGATGAGTGCCATCTTCTACTTTAAGAGTCTAGCTACCAGCCAATTAGAACATTTTCAAATGTAGTTGTTATTCTACTTTCTGACTTGTTATAGAACCAATTCCCACAGCTACATTATAATACCTCCTCCAATCCTCAGGTTTCGAACTGGACAGTGAATGTCACCTACTGTTGAACAGCAAAAGACAGCATGGTCCTACCCTAGCAAGCACAACCACCGCATTGTACAAGAATAATTGGATAACCGTCAAAGATAGGAATTTTGGCTCATCCTCTATACCTGCAGACATTGGCTTCCTCTTGCTATGATCAGTCCTTTTCATGCTGCTTTTGGTTGCATTCATCTCCTGACCAGTCAGAGGAGCCACAGGTGGGAGTGATCTCATGTATCTTAGGCCCTATATGGTATATGTTGGAGGTTTGCAATGTAATTTTAAAGGAACCCTGGTGAACTGTTGCCCTGCATTACTCACATGGTGCATCCTGCCTCTCTGCAGCAATGGTTTGGGAGTGAATGTTGAAGACTGTAGATGGTTTGCCAATCAAATGGACGCTTTGTTCTGGATGATGTCATGTTTGCTAAGTGTTGTTGGAGCTACACTCACCCAGGCAAGTAGAGAGTGTTCCATCACATTTCAGTCACATCTTTTAGATAGTGGACCAGCTTTGTGGAGATAAGAGGTTAGTTACTTGCCATTGAATTCATAATCTCTGACTTGCTCTTATAGCCCCAGTATTTATAGAGATGTTTATAGCACAATACGAGGCTAATCTACATAGCCTGTCTGCACTGGCGAACAAAGGCTGGTCAAGTCCCCATTCTGGTCATTTGTAACGCAAGGATATTTATAGAGTAATATTCAGTGATGATAAGCCACTGAATGTTAAGGGAAGATTATTGTATTTTCTCTTGTTGGTCATTGTGATGTTTGAATGTTGACACTTGTTGATTACCCCAAGTCCGAATACATATGGACACCAACTACCTTAGTACCTGAAGAATCACTGAATGGTGCTGAACATTGTGCAATCACCCAAAGACATTCCCAGCTCTGAATTTATGATGGAAGGATAGTCAATGACAGAGCAAATGAAGATGGCTGAGGCCAGGAAACCATCCTGAGGAGTTCCTGTGGAGATGACGTGGGACAGAGATTGTTGTATAAGGTAATGGTTCTGAAAGAATCATCTTATATTGGCTCTACCCATTCTGTTAATGTCACACACAATTTGTGGTTGGACTCAAGTAGTTCTTCTCTAACTGTTGGAGGAATTAGATGTGTCTGTGCCATCTCCCCAAGGCCCTAGTAATTATACCTGACTGAATGTAGCTGTATTTTATGCTATCAAAACTTCCTGTTATCTGAGAACTCTAAGTATCTCTTCTGTAGATACTCTATGATGGTGTATCGTCTATCACTAATCACCAGATAGGTCCAAGGCAAAACAAAGGATTGGTGGCAGGAAATCACCTCAAATAACCCAATCCAATACCAATTATGAGTAGAAATGGCAAATATTGCAAGGTACCAGCGGTGGTCATCTGGGAAAATATCAGAGAGGTGATTGATTCCCAGCAGCAATGACCATCCTTCCTTGTGCTTGGTATGACTCCCAACACAGTGAGAATTCACTCAATTCAGAAGGTCCTTTGATTATACCATTTATGACTACAGATCCACAATTAAAAAGATTTGGAAATTAAAAGAAGTATTGACTGCATCAATTAGTTGAAAAATGCACTGATGTGTGGATCAGGAATTTTTGCCACAATGAGGGTGCTGACATCAGTCAAGGTGACCAGGAACTCCAGACATGATGCATGCTGTGTCTTGGGCTTTCTGCCAGACAACCTGGGCTTTGATGGATTATAGACAACTCCAGTTCTGAAGAAGGGTCACTGGACTCAAAACATTAACTCTATTTTCTCCCCACAGATGTTGTCAGACCTACTGAGTTTTTCCAGCTTTGCTTGTGCCTGTTTTGCTAGTGTCACATATGTTACTAGTTTGAAATCCAAACTCTAAAAAAAGTGTTTTTTATATATGTTATGTATTTATCATTTATTTTCATCACATTGTGAGGAGTCACAGAGTGGGTCAGGCATGTTTCCTTTGCCTGTTTAAAATATCAGCTAAGAGCTATTTGCAAACAGTTCCACCAAAAGCCATTTGAACTTTCAGCTCTTTCAATCTGTGAACAGGACTCGAGAATAACCCGTGAGACACCGGAAAGCAAAAAACGCACAACTTGATCCAGTATGAATTTCGCCTGAGAACCAAGTTTATAGACATTAGCCTACAAAATTCTTCACAGCCTGTTGAGAATCCTTTGTTTTATGACACTTTCTCTTCAACTTTAAAGCAATAAAACCATCTATGATTTACAGGCCTGTCATACGTGACACCAGAGATTGTAAATAACATATTAAGATCCGTTCTAGTCTGTAAAAGTATCATAGTTTCATGTGTATTAAGCTTTGGGTGTGTGTAAGGTAAAGTGAGTGAGATCTTGTATTTAGTTTGGGATAAGGTTGTGAGAATAAATACATTCTTTATTTTTAAACTTTGTAGAGCTCCCTGATGAATTATACTTAATTGGAATACATAGTCAAAGAGCAAGAAAGGACACACCTCATTCATATAAAACATTCTGATTATAAGCAGTGAGTGTACCTGCATTGTATTTAGAAATTTCTACCCTATTTTTACTTTATTATATCTGTTTTCTTGTCTGGATCTCTGACTCTTGTCTATATCGTAAGAATATAAGATGTAGGAGCATGGGTAGGCCATTCAGCCCATCAAGTCTGTTCCGCCATTCAATGAGATCATAGCTGATGTGATCATCCTCAACAGTCTGGGATGGTACTAGAGACAGGAAACCTAATGACCTTTAAAACTTATGTAATGAGCAATTGGAAATGACATAACATTCAAGGCTGGGCTAGGGGGACGAATGTAGATAGGACTGTGCACACTCTCTGGGCTGAAGGGCCTCTTCTGCACCATATGACTCTATGACTCTAACACCTTACTGTGGTCCGCAAAGTGCAAGTGGAGAGGCTGATTACTGTGGGCATTCTCCTCATGGTAGACCATGGTGCAGTGCTTTGAGCACTTTAGAAACCTCCTCTCCAATCCTGTCTGCATTGAGCAGTGCTGCAGGGCCATTCTGTGAAGCATTCTCCTACCTCCAGCAGCAGTGACCCAGCTATAAATGCCTGTTTTTGTTTAAACTTTATAAACACTTGAAGGGAGTACACTTTCATTTTGAAGGCTCTTTCTCTCACTAGGCTGCCATAGGCTCCTCCTGTTGGTCCTCCAGCTTTAAGAACTCCTACCCTTAATTGGATGGTGAGGCTGCCCCTGGTAAAATTGACCAGTTCGGGGAAACTCGTAAATGAGTGGCTGATGCCCTAACAGTGTGGACTTCTCACCCCCATTCCAATTTGGAGGCAGAAGCCTTGAACCCACAGGGAAATCCTGCCCTATGTGTCCTAGTAGTGATCACTCTCTCTCTCACTCTCTGTCTTGCTGCCTGTACTTTCTTTCAGTGCCAGCCTCTCTCTCTCTCCCTCTCTCCCTCTCTCTCTCTGTCTCTCTCCCTCGCTTGCTTCTGTATCTCCTTGTGTTGACAAGAATCAAGTTACTGTAATGACCTGACCCCCTCCAAATGTCATCCATATTTATCTGTCAATAGTTGAGTCAATCAATGAAATAGGAGGCTCTTGAATCCGTAATCTAAACTAGAGCAAAAACTCCCATGGGTGAGGGGGAAGAAATGCATTTAGTTAGGGAATGGTGTGGGATTTCTGGATTCAAGCCCAGACAAAACTCTACAGGATGAAAACTTCTTTTGCGTCTAACAATCAGATTTGAAATGAATTCAAGCCTCATATGACTCAATGACAAAGCTCGTCAGACAGCCCATTTCCTACTTCCTAACCTCATCCCACCCCCTTGACCTGTCCATCCTCCCCGGACTGACCTATCCCCTCCCTACCTTCCCACCTATACTCACCTTTACTGGCTCCATCCCTGCCCCTTTGACCTGTCTGTCTCCTCTCCACCTATCTTCTCCTTTATCCATCTTCCATTCGCCTCCCCCTCTCTCTCTATTTATTTCAGAAACCCCTTCCCCTCCCCCATTTCTGAAGAAGGGTCTAGGCCCGAAACATCAGCTTTCCTGCTCCTCTGATGCTGCTCGGCCTGTTGTGTTCATCCAGCTCCCTACTTTGTTATCTTGTCAGACCGTGCGATGTCTGGAGTGTGAAATATAATGAGATGTCACATTGCTGCAGTAGGTTGCAATGAGAATATGTTGAGGAGAGCTTTACACTGTCATATCTGTTGTACTTAACCTTGGGATTCTCAGTGCCTCAAATTTCAGAATTAAGCAATATCATTCATCGGAGAGTCACTCTGCCCTGAATGAAGTCATTCAGCCCATAGCTGTTGGTGCTAGCTCTTAGAAAGAACAATCCAAATAGTCAGATTCTCCCAGCCTTCCACACAGATCTGTGAACTTTTCCTTTTCAAACTATGTGTCCACTCCTTTTCAGATGTGGCTATTCATTCTGCTTTCATCTTCCAGCACATTCCAGGCCATAACATCTCATTGTGTAATAGCGGATTTTTAAAAATACTATTTACTCATGAGATGAAGGCATTGCTAGCTCAGCCAGCATTTACTGTATCCCTAATTGGCCAGAGGGCATTTAAGAGTCAACCAAATCACTATGGGTCTGGAGTCATATATAGCCTGTCCAGGCATTTTGCTTCCCGTAAGGGCATTAGTGAATCAGATGGGGTTTTCCAACAATCAACAATGGTTTCATAAAAACCAAAAGAACTGCTGTTCTGAGGAAGGGTCACCAGACCCGAAACGTTAACTCCGTTTTCTCCTCCACAGATGCTGCCAGACCTGCTGAACAATGGTTTCATGGTCACCATTAGACTCTAAAATCCAGATTTTTTTTGATTGAATTCAAACTTCATCATCTGATGCTTCTCCAGCATCTGCAGTTCCCATTATCGCTATCATCATCTGCTATGGTGGGATTCAAATCCCAATCCCCAAAACATTAGCTGGCTGTCTGGATTCATAGCTAAGCAATAATAACACTAAGCCAATGATTCTCCTTATCTGCCCTGTGGTTCTTCTGGCCATGATTTTAAGGATTTGCACTTTGGTCCTCTGGTTACTGACACTTCCGCCAATGGAATCAATGTCCCAATAATCTGTGGGAAGCCAGTGAAAGTCCTTTGAGAAGATATTCTCATGCCTGGCTGAATTTTTGAGTCCCATTGGGGCAGAAGCATGGCGTTCCAGGTCTGAAAAATCTGTGCCAGCTGGAATGCCAGTTTCCTCACCCCAGTTCCAATGTCAGTCTGTTTACCCGAGTCAGGTCCCAAGTAAATGTGGTTGGTATGTTCGTAAATTTACGTATAACACTAAAACTGGTGATATGGCTGATAGTGAAGAAGGTTATCCAATATTACAAAGAGATCTTGATAAATTGGCCCAATGAGCTGAGGAATGGCATATGGAATTTAATTTGGATAGGGGCAAGGTATTGCATTTTACTAAAACAAACAAAGCAGCTTTTAAAGAGTTAGTGGTAGGGCTCTGGGGAGTGTTGTTGAACAGAGTCAGGGTTCAGGTACATAGTTCTGTGAAATTTGTGTCACAGGCAGACAGGGTGATTAAGAAGGCAATTAGCATGCTTGCCTTTGTTGCTCAGACCATGGAATATGGGAGTTGGGACGTCATGTTGAGGTTATACAGGATGAGGTGAGTCCTCTTCTGGAGTACTGTGCAGTGTTCTAGTCACCCTGCTATAGGAAGGATATTATAACATTGGAGAAGGTTCAGAAAAGATTTACCATGATGTTGCTGGGAACGGCAGATTTGAGTTATAAGGAGAGGCTGGATAGGTTAGGACTTTTTCCATTGGAGTGTAGGAGGTTAGGGTTGACTTTATAGAGATTCATAAAATCCTGAGGTGCATTGATAAGGTGAATAGCAAAGGTCTTTTCCCTAGGGTGGAAGAGTACAAAACTAGGACCATATTTTTAAGGTGAGGGGAAGAAGAACTAAAGGGACCTGAGGGATAACTTTTTCACACAGAGAGTGGTTTGTATGTGGACTGAACTGCCAGAGAAAGTAGTAGATGCAGGTACATTTAGAACATTTAAAATACATTTGGACAGGTATATGAATAGAAAAGATTTTGAAGGGTATTGACCAAATGCAGGCAAGTGGAATTAATTTGTGAAGAGGGTCTTGTCCCGAAATGTCAACTTTCCTGCTCCTCTGATGCAGCCTGGCCAGCTCAACACTGTGTTATCTCTGACTCCAACATCTGCAATTCTTGCCATCTCTAAGTGGAACTAGTTTAGTTTGAAAAATTTGATCAGCATGAATAAGTTGGGCTGAATGGTCCATGTCTATGCCGTATGGCTCTGAAGACTCTATGACTCAAGCAGAATTATCATCCCATTCCCCGTGATGCAGCAGTTTGTTGAACCTTGTTGACCTCACTAGGGTTTCAAATAGTTGCAGAGTTCCAGTGTGACAGGGAGGAGCAAAGTCAAAAATAACATGATGCTAGGCTATAGGTACAGACTTATTTAAAAACACTAGCTTTCACAGCATTGCTCCATCCTCAGTGTAGTGAGAGAGGCGTATCAAGAAACAGAACTTCTCAGAAAAAAAAGATTATACAACTGATGTGAATATCATGCATAAACCTAAAACAGTTCGCTGATTCCCTCCTGTTAAATCCTTAATCAGTTAGAAAGGACATGCAGGTTTTGATTGATTGAAATGCAAATCCCAGAATTTCTTTCAAGTTACTGCCCCGAGATGACTAAAGCTATATAAGAGGTGACATCTCAGGTCAGAGAGTGCATTTTAGGTGTAAGACCTTGTCTAGAACCTGTCTATGTTTTAACTTGGAGTCAGACTGGTTTTATTTCCAAAGCAGGAATTTATAAAATGCCCCATTGACTTCTTGTGATAGGAAGGCCAATACGTGTTGCCATTGGTCAATACAGTGGAGACGGACAGCAGTCAAAAATATGAACGTATATAGGTCTTGATGGGTGGGTCATCATTTATTACCTATCCCCGGTCATTCCAATGAAAGTACATGTGGAATGCCTTCTTGAACTGCTGCAATCCAGTGGGGTGGGAAGGGTGGTGTCAGGTACACCCACAAAGGAAAAATCCTGCAACTTTGATCCAGTGGTAATTACAGAATGGCAGTACAGTTCCAAATCAGGATGGTGTTTGCCCTAAGAGGGGACCTTACAGGAGGTGGTGCTCCATTGCATCTGCTGCCCTTGACCTTCTTGATGGTAGAATCCATGGATTTGTAAGGTGCTGTCGAAGGAGCGTTAATGGGTTACTGGAAAAAGACTTGGCAGATACCTCAACAGGAATGGAATACAAAGGTGGTAAAGGTTGTACTTCATTTGGCCATATCCTATCTGCAGTACTGCATTTAGTTTTAGTTATCACACCTTGGGAAGAATGTCTTGGAGGGGTAAATTGGAAGGATGGGTTACATAAGATTTGCCAGCCATTGTTCGAATGTCAATGGCTGGGGGGATCAGGTTGAGTTGTTTAAAATGTTAAAAGGATTTAACTGGGGATTCGGGAGAACTATTTTCTGTAGTAGAAAGGTACAGGGCATTACAATTAAAGCTACGTCTTTCAGAATGGATGTCAGGAGCACTTTAGTGTGGCAAAAATCTGGAACTGTGTCCCTCAAAAGGCTGTGGGGCAAATACTGAGCTGGATTGATTGTTGTTAGGAAAGGATAGTGAGGGATATGGAGCAAAGTCTGAGCAAATTTAGCTGAGGTACAGATCAGCCCTGACCTGGTTGAATGACCGGCTGTTTCTGATATTACTGAGTGAAAAAAATGAGGCAACCTTTTTAAATGATTAGATTGAAGTTACCCGAGTGTGCATAAAGTGCCGTTATTGGTATAATTGGGATTTGTGTTGCAACTTAATCTCCAAGCAGCACTCTCAGAAACACATGGTTTCTCCCTTGGGAGTACACAATGACTAACCTCTCTGAAACACCATTAGCCGCCCACATACCCAATAGCCTTGTGGTTTGGGAGCCTGGATTGGAAACTACTTGGTTTTTACCCTTGAGTTCCACACTCCTGTGATAAAATGATGATCAGAATCCCTAGAATAGGAAGGACCTGAAACTGCAAACAACACTGCAAACCATTGTGTTACATGACATTATCTTTACTTTTTGCTTTTGTATTGCATTTACAGTATAAGTCTAAGTGCTCCCAGGCTGTTTTTAAAAATGGTATTATTTATTTGCACTTGCAAGGTGAAGGAACATTTTATTGAATTGCTCCATCTCAAGTGATCCTCCATGCAAGCTTATGAGCATTGAGCAGGACGAGGCTATTTAGCTCTTTTTATCTGCTCTGTCATTCAATAAGATCATGGCTGATCTGATAATACTGTCAAATCCACATTCATGCCTGACTCCTGTTCCATTATAAACCCTAGATCTTGGTTCTTTTATAAAAGGAGAAGTTCTCTCCACATCCACCCTGTCAAGATCCTTATGATCTTATATGTTTCAGTTGCCATCCTTTACTCTTCTAAATCCCAATACAGACCCAGCCATTGCGACCTTTTCTCATATTCCATACGCCTCACAATTTCCTGTTGGAGTTTAGATTCAGAGCGTCTTAATTTTGAACTTCAAATCTGAATTCCCCAAACTCATGTTAATTTGAATTTCACTTTGGTGGTCCCACTAATTTATGATCTGTGTCCCATCTCTGCTGAGCCGACCATGTGCTTATGATGCCTGAGTTCTGACTGTCAAAGCAAATCACCTTCACCCAGCTCAAGGCAAGCACTTGAATGTAAGAAGGATAAATGAAGTGTCTGAAAGACACCCTGAAGGCTTCCCCCAAGAATTGCAATGTAGGTGTCAATGCATGCAAGATCCACATTCAGAGGAAACCAACTTAGAAGAACCTCCAGCATGAAGGGCACAATGCTTTTAGTATACCCATTGGCAAGAGAAAATATGGAAAAGGAACCGGAGAAAGGAATGCCAGCAATTTAAATTCCACCTTCTGGAAACATTTGCCAAATGTGTGGTCAGAGATATGGGTCTGGGATTGGGTTCATCAGCCACTTAATGACCCACAGAACCCATGACCAGTGACACAGATTTTCCTAGGTGGACTATCATACTCATAAATGAGTGATTGCCACTGGTAAGTCAGTGTCCAGCCATTAAGATACCATATTCCTGTCCTCTGGAACTCTATCCACTAACCCGCACTTTCAATGGCTTCTCAAATCTCTACCATTGGAACAAATGCCTTTGGTTTCTCATCCCATTCTCTCCCCTCCCTGTTCGGCACGTTCAAGGTCCAACTGCAATTGACATAAGTAAGGAGCCTCATGTAAATAGAAGGTGTCATTGGCCGTTGTGTTAGAGTCAGCAGAAGCCTGAGGATATGGCCAGTCTTCAGAGAACAGCAGCTCACAGAGGCTGCAAACTGTTAAACTATTCTGTGCCCAATCTTTTGTTCAGTCAATTATATCTGGTAAAGAAGACAACAATTTGCAGAATTGCTGCAGAACTGGTGAAACTGGATTTAGGCAAGCGTTTCAAAAGTTCAGGGCAATTTATTTGTTAATATGCCAGCAGCCAGGACGGGGTCATTCATCTCAATGACATGGAAACCATCTCCAAAGGTAAACACACGTAAGAGTTGATCAAGTAGTTTTAGTGCTGTTTACTCACAGCACAGTGCTTGGTTGTTCAGTTTGTTGAATGTTTGGTTACAATAGGCAGAAGGATTTTTCATACAATTCTAGAATAATGGGAATTTACAGCAAAGAGAGAGGCTGTTTGATAAAATGCCATTTAGTTTAATCCATTTTTCAGTTCTCATGGCCTCATGGTATTATAGAAAATTGAACATAACAGCACAGTACAGGCCATTCGGCCCTCGATGTTGTGCCGACCTGTCATACCAATCTGAAGCCCATCTGACCTACACTATTCCATGTACGTCCATATGCTTGTCTAATGATGACTTAAATGTACTTAAAGTTGGTGAATCTACTACTGTTGCAGGCAAAGCGTTTCATTCCCTTACTACTCTCTGAGTAAAGAAACTACCTCTGAGATCTGTCCTATATCTTTCACCCCTCAATTTAAAGCTATGCCCCCTCGTGCTCACCGTCACCATCCTAGGAAAAAGGGTCTCCCTATCCACCCAATCTAACCCGCTGATTATCTTATATGTCTCAATTAAGTCACCTCTCAACCTTCTTCTCTCTAATGAAAACAGCCTCAAGTCCCTCAGCCTTTCCTCGTAAGACCTTCCCTCCATACCAGGCAACATCCTAGTAAATCTCCTCTGCACCCTTTCCAAAGCTTCCACATCCTACTTATAATACGGTGACCAGAACTGTACGCAATACTCCAAGTGCAGCCGCACCAGAGTTTTGTACAGCTACAGCATAACCTCTTGGTTCCGGAACTCGATCCCTCTATTAATAAAAGCTAAAACACTGTATGCCTTCTTAACAACCCTGTCAACCTGGGTGGCAACTTTCAAGGGTCTGTGTACATGGACACCGAGATCTCTCTGCTCATCTACACTACCAAGAATCTTACCATTAGCCCAATGCTTTGCATTCCAGTTTTTCCTACCAAAGTGCATCACCTCACACTTCTCCGCATTAAACTCCATTTGCCACCTCTCAGCCCGCGTCTGCAGCTTATCTATGTCTTTCTGTAACCTACAACATCCTTCGTCACTATCCACAACTCCACCGACCTTAGTGTCGTCTGCAAATTTACTAACCCATCCTTCTACACCCTCATCCAGGTCGTTTATAAAAATGATGAACAGCAGAGGACCCAACACCGTCCCTTGCGGTACACCACTAGTAACTAGACTCCAGGATGAGCATTTCCCATCAACCACCACCATCTGTCTTCTTTCAGCAAGCCAATTTCTGATCCAAACTGCTATATCTCCCACAATTCCATTCCTCCGCATTTTGTACAATAGCCTACTGAGGGGAACCTTATCGAACGCCTTGCTGAAATCCATACACACCACATCAACTGGTTTACTCTCATCTACCTGTTTGGTCACCTTCTGAAAGAGCCCAATAAGGTTTGTGAGGCACGACCTACCCTTCACTAAACTGTGCTGACTATCCCTAATCAAAATATTCTTTTCTAGATGATTATCGCTGGACTGTTAATCCAGAGACCGAGATAATGTTCTGGGAACCCAGGTTCAAATCCTACCATGGTAGATGGTGGAATTTGAATTCAAAAAATATCTGGAATTAAAAATCTAATGATGACCGTGAATCAATTGTAAGGGAAAGAACCATCTGGTTCAATAATGTCCATTAGGGAAGGAAACTGCCATCTTTACCTGGTCTGGCCTACATGTGATTCCAGACTCACGGCAATGTGGTTGTCTCTTAACTGCTGTCTTGGGTTGCAGCGCTTCATGTTTGTATGTGAGTACTTATTGAATGCGATGAAGGTTTGTGTGTCTATCAGTCATTCAGGCATAGAGTTCCGGACTCGTACATCCACTAGCAGTCTCCATATTCGTATAGAATATGAGTCTCCACGTTGAAATTGTCTATGATTTCTAACGACTCCTGGGCAATTCTGGTCAGTTGGCAATTGCTATGCAGAGAGTAATTTTTTATTACCCAAAATAAAGTTTATTCATTAAGATTTGTAAAATACAGTCCAGCATTGACTCGTCATATACTGCAATAGGGATGGTTTATTTCAGTGTAGTGTGTTAGGTGCCTCACTTCATCAGCGTGTTTAGATGGTGGACAGGCTTTGTGGAGTTGGGTGGTGTTATTTGACATTGAACTCCAAGCCTCTATGACATACATTTACATGGCTCATCCAATTGAGGTTCTGGTTGATGGTAACCCTCAGGATGTTGATAGTGGCTAGAAATGCTATTATTGTCAAGGAGACACGGTTAGATTCTGTTTGGTGGACATGGTTATTACGTGACACTTGTGTGCTGTTCATCTGCCCAAGCCTGAATATTGCCAGGTCTTGCTGCATGTAGAAATGGGCTGCATCATTGTTGGAGTTTGAAATGGTCCGGAATATTGTGCATCATTGTACATCAGTGAGCGTACCCACTTCTGACCTTAACTTAGCTAATATGTTTCTTACAAATGGTACATTGGATTTATCAATGACTATCTTATACAGGTGAAACTGTTTCATGATGTTCATTGCATGTTGCCAAAGTTGCATGTTGCAATATCTTATCAGATGCTTTCTGTTATGACCTTTATACTTTGGCGTCTGTCATTGTGGAGTTGTATGAAGGTCATACGACTGAGATAGTGTTTCTTTCTAAATTCTTTGATAGGTTCCCACATTCCATGGGAGAAGCCACACCATTGTTTGTTAAGGTGTATATAGTAACACAAATAACACCGTTCCAAAATCATCCTTTCAGAGTTTTTATTCCCAGTGAAATTCGATGGGCCTGTAAACCCACCAAAAGCATTTGTATGGGTTGCTAGTACAACCCGCCAGGGTCATTATGTCTGAGGCAGATTGAAGGTTGAAGTGTAAGGATCCTTGACCACAGCAGCAAGTAGCCAGCCAAGTCTATTAAACTCCTTCTGATTAGAATCATAGATTTCCTATAATGCGGAAGCAAGCCAGTTGAGCCAGTGTCTTCTTCTGTTACAGTGCCAATCCTCTGAACAGCATCCCACCCAGACCCACTACCCTCTCCCTGTAACCCTGCATTCCTCGAGGCTAATCCGCTTTGCCTGCACATCCCTAGACATTTTGGGAGAAATTTAGCATGGCCAATCCACCTAACATGCACATCTTTGAACTGTGGGAAGAAACCCTCACAGACACAGGGAGAATGTGCAAACTGCAGACAGTCACCAGAGGGTGGAATTGAACCCAGGTCCATGGCGCTGTGAGGCAGCATTGCTAACCACTGAGCTGCCCCATGCTATTCTGGCCTACTGTCAGAGACTGACTGGAATTTTTTGTGGGCTGCCTCCCAGAGCTGGAAGTGTTAGGAAACAGTATAGCTGGAGGTTGTCTCCAGTGGCGGAATGCTGGCAGTGCTCCAGGCAGTGTGTTGGGCCCTACCTGTCTCTTTATCTTTCATTGTAGCAGCAGGCCAACTCGTGAAGAGTTAATAGTGACCTAGCTGTTCTAGGGAGTTTTAGAATTAAAATAGTTGGAGGTGTCTCTTGTGGAATAGTGGTAGTATCCCTACTTCTGGGCCAGATCGTCTCGGTCCAAATTCTACCTGTGCCAGGTATGTTCCTTAACATACCAGAACAGGATAATTAAACATATCTAACATAGCTGAAGTGATGCCCAATCTCTATCTGGAAAGGCAGCCTACTGCTGCTTCAGTACTGCAAGGCCTCCTATTGGCTATTGAAACTCAAGGCTCACTAATGTACTTTAGAGAAGGAAATCTGCCATTCTCATTTCGTCTGTCCTACATGTGACTCCAGCCCCACAATAAATGCCCTCTAGGCAATTAAGGATGCGTGATAAATACTGGTCCTGTCAGCAATGCCCCACATCCCGTGAATGAATAAAAAAAGGAAAAGCAATGGGACAGACAGAAAAGTGCAGTTGAGGCTCCAATCAGATCAGACAATTACAAATTGAATGGTGAAATAGTCTTAAAGGGCTAAATAGCTTCTACATCCTTCTGCCCACAAAAAAAAAGACCCTGAGCTTCCTGTTGCCTGCTACTTCAACACACCGCTGAGTTTCCTGGCCAATATCTCAGTCTCAGGCCTGCTGCAGTGTTCCAGCGAAGCTGAGCACAAACTGGAAGAACAATAACTCATTTTCTGCTTGGGGACCCTACAGCCTTCTGGACTCAATATCAACAATTTTAAGGCTTGAGGCACCTTCCCCCATGTCCTTACCCCTAACCCCACACACCAGGCCTTCTCATCACATGGTCTGCTATTGCAAACAACCCATTGTTAGCCACTAATCACCCCCATTAGTAGGTATTCATTCTCCTAGGCTGACTGTCATCCATTCCTTTGTCTGTCCAACTGTTGTTCTCCCTCTACCAGTCAATTACTCCTTACCCCCACCTTAACTTCTGCATCAAAACCAATATTGTCCTAGCTACCATCAGTTTTGAAGACGTCACTAAACCCAAAGTATTAACTCTCACTTCTCTCCACATGCTGCCAGTCCTGCTAAGCTTTTCCAGCACCCACAGCTCTTTCAGTTTTTTTAAGCTACATCCTTTTTTTTAAGTTTCAGAGACCACTTACCATCCTTAATTGAATGGTGAGCCCCTCTGTTGTGGTCAATTAATAGGCTAATTTGTGAAAAATCAGAGCCAGGTAAAATAGCTCTGACTTAATTTGACCCTAGCTGCAATGCTGCACACCCATTGGAAAAGCTGGCTCTTTGACATGTTCTAGTTGTAAAGCCATCATATGGCTGTTCCCTTGGAGCATTGTTAGGTACAAAGTTAACGATGGAAATCAGTAGATAAAACAGTGCAGAAAATTATGTGGACCCATGAAGTGTTGTTTAGGTCATACCCTAACTGGCACCAAATCCCTGTTCACTCAGAACCGTGCGCATGTTGACATGTAACCTTCAGCTGACAAAGAGTCACCTAGACTCGAAACATTAGCTAGCTCTTTCCCTCCCCCCCACCACTGAGGATGCTGTCTAACTCGCTGTGATCTCCAGCATCTGCAATAATTTGCTCTGGGCCTGTAATCTGGTTTAGTTTCAGATTTCTTGCATCTTACAATACCGATCTCTTTAGCAATTTTTCTCAAAAAATTACTTTGTTCATAACATTTGTAAAACTGTTAGAAAAATCTGGACTTAAATTACAGACAGCAATAAAATTCGATATCTCTCCACACAGAATGTGAGGTGTCTGAATACAGTGATAATACTGAATATATTATTTCTCTTTTGCACAACATACTTTAACAAAATGTCAAAAAACACAACACATTTCAATTGAATAATACAATATTTGTAAGAAAATTCAGCTGCTGTATCATTCGATTGCAACAGATTTACAATTTACAACATAAATGCTATGGACGGTTTACAACCATGGACAATATTTCACTGAGGTGCCCACTATGTATATTTTCAATACTGTTGCTTTACAACGTGAATTTTTTGTTTATATTTTGATCTTTTACTTCAAAAGTATACTTTATTCATTAAAAAAAACTTGTTAATATTTTGAACGAATTAGAATTCGAAATTTATACATTCTGCTACTGAGAGCGGTACCTCCAGCCAGTTTCAATTCTGGAATTGGCTTTCCTGTTTTAAGTCCGTCTTTAAAAGCAACTTCTGTCGAAAATTCGAGTTAGTTACCTGTAACTGTGTGGCAAATATTTGTCCGATTGTGTGGGTTGCGAATCTCCCTAAGGGCGCTACCTAATTGCAGCTTGCTCTCTTCTCTGCAAGTAAGAAATTGCATCGGAAAATTTGCATTTCGGGCACCTCTCCGAGAACCTGGAGGGGAGGTGTTTCTGTTTGAGCTGACGGCTGTGGGGTTGGAACTCCAGTAAGCGTCAGTCAGACGGATGAGGAAGTAGCGGAATCAGCCCGGTTGGCTTCTACCTCGCTAGTGGATATGTGCGTGTGTGTATGTGTATCCGGCTCCGGATCCTGGCCGGGAGAGTAAGCGGATGGGGTGATACCGGCAATCCCCCTCCCCGTATGGGAACCAGCAGCACCGGGCATAGCCCCCCGGCGGGGGAGCTGAGTCCGCCCCTGGAGGCGTGGACTTGTGGCTACTGCGGGAAGGACTCGTTCTGCGCCCAGGGTAAGAGACAGAGAGAGGTGCTTTGGTAGGGGAAGGAGGGAGAAATCCCAGTGAAAAGAAGTCAGGTCCATAGGAAGAGGATATGCGTGGAAGTTACAGCAAAAACATTGACGACCAAAATTGTTACATCTAATTGCATCTGTTAAGTTGATACTTAGTATTTTAAAACAAACATAATGTATCTAAACATTGTCTCCAACAACTGAAAGTGAAAGATGCTTTGACTCGCTGTCGTGGATTTCTTCCTCTTGTTAAGGTTCTGTCAATGTCAGGCTAATTACAGCCCGTTGTCAGTTTCCAGGGCTTGTGGACCTGTTGGTTTCAGCTGCTATGTTATCTGCTACGTGACAGGGTGGGTTCTTTCAGCTTTCCCTGTTGCTCTTCTTACGACTGCCCCTTTCTCTGTGAGAGGTAGCAAGAACTGCAGAAGCTGGAGTCAGAGATAACAGTGTGGAGCAGGAGGAACACAGCAGGCCAGGCAGCATCAGACGAGCAGGAAAGTTGACGTTTTGGGTCGGGACCCTTCTTCAGAAATCTGATGTTGTCCTGGCCTGCTGTGTTCCTCCGGTTCCACACTATTATATCTGTCCCCTTCTCGGTGTTTTGCTAGGAGTTTCAAGACATGAACTGAAGCCTGGAGTGACTTTCTCCCATAGTTCGAGTTCTTTCTCTCTCTCCGCCTGCGAAATGCCGAAAATATTTTCCGTGTTTTCTTTTGTACTTATTTATTTTTATTTTTGCTCAGGTTTCCATGAGAACGTGCTTTTGTCGCGAGAATAAACGCGAACGACGGTTAGTGGCGTTCCTCGAAAATTTGCTGGTTGTAATTCAACTATTGGTTAAAATAACGAAACAGTATTTCAAAGCAGTGAATTTGTATCGTTGGTGTGTTGGGGTGACACCAAGCTCTTTTGAGAACTGTAGGTTTCTCAGAGCTTTCAGTTTGGAGTGAGAGACTTGGTTGGCTATCACTGAGCCCTGAAGAACCGCTTTAGTATTCACTTCTGTCTCAAACTATCATTTGTCACTCTCCATCCTCCTAATGTCCTCATTTGTTGCTCTGGAATTGTGGGGCCGCCACCCACCTTTTTGTTGCATTGGCCAGGTGCTGATAAGTCTACTACTGCCCTAAACAAAGGGTTATCTTTTAGGGTAGAACTGTGGGGATTTACTTTTTCTGTTTGAGGGCTGCTAATCTGTGGAATTTTCTTCCCAAAATGGAGTAAAGGCTGGGTTATTAAGTTAACTCAACCTTGAGTTAGATCCTCATTGGATAAGAGATTCATACACTCCTAGGCATACAACACAGAAACAGACCCTTAGGCCCATCTCATTCATGCTGACTGGATATTCTAAATTAATCTAGTCCCATGTGATAGCAGAGATCTCAAAGTGTGGAACTGGATTAACACAGCAGGTCAAGCAGCATCTTTGGCCTGCTGTGTTTGTCCATCTCCACACTTTGTTATCTTGGATTCTCCAGCATCTGCAGTTCCCATTGTCTCCCATGTGATTGCAATTGCTAAATTGCCAGGTGTGTTCAAGGATCAGCAGAATCAGTGGGTTTATGGGGGATAGGTCATGATGGGATGCTCTGAGGGTCGGTGTGGACTTGTTGGGCCGAAGGGCCTGTTTCTACATTGTAGGGATTCTATGTCTCTATGAGACGTTCTCCCCGTTCTCTCTATTACCACCCCACCCCCCACCATATCTTCTGCACGTAAAGCAAAACTCTTCTAGCTACATACATACCGAGGGAGGGTCACTGGACATGAAATGTTAACTCTGATTTCTCTTCACAGATGCTGCCAGATCTGCTGAGTTTTTCCAGAAACTTCAGTTTTTGTTTTTGATTTGCAGCATCTGCAATTATTTTGGTTTTTCTTCACTACCCTGTCTACCTGCGACTCCACCTTCAATGAACTATGAACCTGCACCCCAAGGTCTCTTTGTTCAACAGCACTCCCTAGGACCTTACCATCAAATGTGTAAGCCCTACCCTTATTTGCCTATCCAAAATAGTACATGTCACATATACCTAAACTAAAGTCCATCTGTCACTCCTTGGCCCATTTGCCCATCTGTTGTACTCTGAGGTAACTACCTTCGCTGTCCACTGCACCACCAATTATGATGCTATCTTACCATATCTCCTATATTCACATCCAAATCACTTCTTTAAATAACAGAAAGTCAAGGGCTAAGTGGAACAGGTAAGAAAGTGGAGTAAATTCTGCAAGTAGATCACTTGTGGTCTCTGTTCTTTGTATGTTCTGTTGGTGGGCCTTCGTCCTAGTCAGTTATTACATTGAATGGAGGTGCTGGTGTTGGACTCAGGTGGACAAGGTCAAAAGTCACATTACAGCAGGTTATAGTCCAATAGGTTTATCTGAAACCACAAGCTTTCAGACTGCAGCCCCCTCACCAGGTGATGTCAGCACTCTGAAAGCTTGAGATTTCAAATAAACCTGTTAGACTACAACCAGTTATTACAGTAGATGCATCTCTCAGTGGATTTCTAATCCACATCAGAGGACTGTTCAGATTCAACCACACTGGTTGAGGACCAGACAGGGTAAGCATTTCAAGTTTCCCTCCTTTTAAATAACTTTAGTTTTTAAACAATTCAATAGCTTCATGGTGATTTTTTTATTGAGACCAGTTTTGTTTTATTATTTCTAGATACTTTTAGAAAAGTATTTGAGACAGAATTAAACTTGCATCATCTGGATTCTTGAACCTGGCCAGTTAATGTTACCACTGCACTACAGTATCCTTCCATATGTGTTCTTGTATGTTGAGTGTGAATACGCAATTGAACTGTAGTGTATTGTTTCTGCCGAGCCCAATTCTGTCTTCATTCAATATTCAAGTACTTACCCCTGCATTGAGCATTGCTGGATCGTGATCAGAAAGCTTTTGGTTGTTTCACATTACAACAGGCACACCAACTTTGTTTGCAGCCCAGCAACTAAAAATAGTCCCATGTGTTTGTGTGGCTCAGTTTCTTACTAATTGGTACTCTGTAATAAGATGATGTGTAACTACTGTGTTGGTTTCTATGTTGCCTGTAGCTGCAAAACCACATCGTTTTTTCGGGCAAATGACCCCTGTGCATTGTCACAACCCTGCACTGCAAGACCTTTTGAAACCTCACCTTGTAACAATATGATTTCAACTCCAACGAAAAACAAAAGTTGATTAGAGTTCACAAAAAATCCCAGGAAAAAAATCTGCCCAATATAAAAGATTAAAAACTGAAAGAACTTTCAATGCTGTACATCAAAAGAAGAACTTGCTGGAAAAGCTCAGCAGGTCTGGCAACATCCATGTGAAGAATTAACATGGGAGAGTTAACATTTCTGGTTGAGTTCTGAGGAAGGGTCATTTGAATGGAAACATTACCTCTGATTTCTGCCGACAAATTCTGCCAGACCTACAGAACTTTCCCAGCAATTTTTTTTGTGTTCCCAATGTAAAAGATTCCTGGCATTTATGTCCACAAAGCTTATGGGTAGCATTAGACATCAGTAGAAACCTTACACAAATGGAAAATTTTTAAAAATGTTCTTGTGGTCACCCAGAGCAGACCCTGCAGGATAAATTAAATCGAAGCCTGATAGACAAGTAAGGAAGCATTCCACAATTGCTGACACAATTATCCAGTTTTCCCACTGGATGTGGAAATAAAGTAGTTGCTGTATGTTTAATGTCAGCCAGAAGAAAGGGAGCAAGACTAATCTGCAGCTTCAAACATCCAGTTCCAGCCCTGACAGATGAATGCATCATGTTTTGGTTCAAAATTACAAGTTAGATTAAAGTGATGAAGCCTGAAATTAGAAAGATATTGTGTCAAATACAAAATCTTTTATTAAAACGGAGCAGTCTGAAATTACATATCCTCTGAAAGTTATAAAAAAAGTTCACTGTTTGTTTGATTTTGAAGTTGATAGATCAGATTTCTGTCCTCTGTTGATTATTGTTTTATTTTAACATGCTTTTCATGGTTTGTCCTGATGTTTTATCATTGTTCAATGACATATAGTTGTCTCCCCTCAAGCCTCATTGGTTTATAACAGAGTACACAAGTTGTATTCAGTTCAAAGGGTTTATTGAAATGACTGGTTAGATCTGCCTGTGTCAGACTGACTGCTCATTCTTGCTTCATTTATCTTTCAAGTTCAAGCTCTGGTGAAATTTAGGATCATGTTTATATAGCTTTGAATTATTTTCTCTTCCTATTCCTATACAACATAAAATACAGGCATTATTTGTCACTGGTGGTGATATTATTGAACAATAGAATAGGCTAGGAGGTATCACAGAAGATTGACTCTCCCAATTTAACTGTTTTATGTTTGTTATTCATTCCTGCGGTCTGGGCGTCAATGGGTAGGCCAGCATTTATTGCCCATCCCTAATTGCCTAGAGAGCAGAAGTAAGAGAGAACTGTGTTGTAGGTCTGGAGTCACATGTAGACCAGACCAGGTAAAGACAGCGGTTTCCTTCCTTAAAAGACATCAATGAATCAGGTTTTTTTTTCCCCCTAATCCCTAATTACCTTTTGACAAGATGGTGGTGAGCTGCCTCCTTGAACTGCTGCAGGCCATTTGTTGAAGGTAAACGCTGCCATTACGGGAGGAATTATAGGCTTTTGGTCCGATGTCAATGAAGGAACAGGGATATATTTCCAAGTCAGGATGGAGAGTGGCTTGGAGGATAACTTATGGTTGTTGGTGTTCCTGTGCATCTGCTGCCCTTGTTTACATGGTAGTGACCGTAGGTATGGAAGGGACCCTTTAAGAAAACTTGTCTTGTAGATGGTTCTCTGCTGCGACTGATAGTCAGTGGTGGAGCGTGTGGATGTGGTGCCAATCAGATAGACTGCTTTGCCCTGGATGGTGTCAAGCTTCTTGCATGTTGTTGCAATTGCAGACATCTAAGCAAGTAAGAAGCATTTTGTCACATTCCTGATCATCTTATGGGCAGGATTTGGGGAATCAACAGGAGATTCATTTGCTGCAGGATTGTAGTCTCTGATATGCTCTTGTGGCCACTGTCTTTATATGGCTAGCCCAGTTAGTTTTTGATCAATGATAACCCTCAGAATGTTGGTAGTTGGGATTCAATGTAGATGGTGCCATCAAATGTCAAAGGGCAAGATTCTTTCATTTTGCAGGCGGTCATCGCTTTGTTGCTTGTTAGCCAAAACCTAGATCTTATCCAGGTCTTCCTGCATTTGGACATGGACTAGTTTATTATCTGAAGAATCGTGAATGATGCTGACCATTGTGCGATCTTCAGTGAACATTTGTAATTCTAATCTTATGATGGAGGGAAGGTCATTGATAAAACAGCTGAAGATGTTTGGGTCCAGGAAACTTGCCTGAGGAACTCCTGCAGATACCCTGGAGCTGAGATGGCTGACCTTCAAAAACAACAACCACCTTTTATTTGCTAAATGTGATTCCCATTGATTGCGGTATTGCTCGGACTTCTTGATGCCATACTCAGTCGAATGCAGTCTTGATGTTGAGAGCAATCACTCAACCTTCCTCTGGAATTCAGCAGTTTTGTCCATGTTTGAGTTAAGGCTCAATGTGATCAGGAGTTGAGTGATTCTGGTCAAACCTGAACTGAACGTCAATGAGCAGCTTATTGTTGAGCAGTTACTCCTTGATAGTGCTGTTAGTGATATCTTCCAACACTTTATGACTAAGAGTAGACAAATGGGGCAGGAATTAGCAATGTTGGATTTGTTCTGCGCTTTGTGAATAGAACATACCAGAGTAATTTTCCACATTTTTTGGATAGATGCCAGTGTTGGAACAGCTTGGCTAGGCATGCGATAAGTTATGAAGCTCAAGTCTTCAGTGCTATCAACGGAATGTTGTCAGGGCCCAGAGCTTAGGCAGTGTCCAATGCCTCGTGGCTCTTATTGATAGCACATGGAGTGAATTAAATTAGCTGGAAACTAGCACCTGTGATGCGGGGCACCTCTGGAGGTGATAAATGAACAATGCATTGAATGGGAGGAACCTTAGTTCTCAACAAGTAAGAATCTTCTTGACATTGTATCTATGTCTATTGTGTGTGAGTTGATAGAGATTAATTTCTACAACTAGTCAACAACTCTACTATGTAGGGGAAGGCAGTGGCTTAGTGGCATTATCACTGAAACGATCTATATAAATGCAAGCCTTTCTTCTTTAAACCATGGGAGCATTTACTGGGGGAAAGAAAGAGATCAAGGAGCCTTCGCAGTGCTCTGGCCTATATTTCTACCCAGGGACACTGGGCAGCATGGAATGGATCAAGAGAAATTCTCATCCAACGTTTAATCAGTTAGGTCACGGATGTACCTTAGCTCAATGTTGTTCTCATCATTGTCCTCAATACTCTTACCAATCATCTATTAATCTTAGATCAATTGAAAATTTCAAGACTAACAGCCACAGTTGCAGATTTTAATTACATTACACATCATTACAACCTCGATTACAATGGCATGGGGTACTCCTAGAGTGCTTACAGCATGGAAGCAGATTGTTCCGCCCAGTCCATGTTGAACATAATCCCAAACTAAATTAGCCTCTCCTGCCTGCTCCTGGCCCATATCCTTTCAATTTTTTCTATTTATGTACTTATGTAAATGATGTACCTGCTCCTGCATCCATCACTTGCTCAGAAAGTTCATTCCACATACAAACCATCCTGTGTAAAAAGAAGAAAAAATGCCCCTTATATCTTTAGTTAAATCTCTGTCATTAAAAATATGTCTTCCCATCTTGAAATCCTCCATCCTAGAGAAAAGACATTCTTAACCCTATCTGTACCTGTCATGATTTTCGAAACCTCTATAAGGCCACCTGTCAACCTCCTACACTGCAGTGAAAAAACTACCAGCCTCTCCAGCCTTTCTTTATAACTGAAACCCTCCATACACCACAAAATCCTGGTAAGTCTCTTCTGAACCCTCTTCAGCCTGATAAAATCTTTCCTGTAACTGGGTGACTAGAGCTGAGCACGGTACTGCAGAAGATTTCTCGCCACTGTTCTGTACAATCTTCTACGTGAGTTCCGAGTTCCTATACTCGTAGGACTGATCATTGAAGACAAGCATGCTAAACATCTTCCTGAGCACCCTGTCTGAGTGACCAAAGAATTATGTACTTGAACCCATAGATCCCTGTGTTCTACAACACTACCCCAAGGCCCTACTATTAACTGTATTTTGCCTACAGAAAGGAAGGAACTTTGGTCTGGAAGACCTCACTGCATTTCCTAGTGACATGTGCCCTCCAGGGAACCTGGCATGTGGGACCAACACAGCAGCAGAGTATGTGCAGAAATTAACAAGATAAGCTAGTTTTGTTTTGCGACACTGGTTGAAAGAGAGGCATTTAAACTAAAAAATATTTCAGTTATGCAGATGCTGAGAAACTATTTCCTGTGCTGAGGGCATTCTGAATGAAAAGACACAATCTTAAGTGTGGAGTTTGGTCATTCAAAAGTGAAAGTAGAAAGCACACCCTCATGTAATTGGTGACAAAAATCTACAACTGTTTAAGATTGATGGATGATTGATTGATTGGTAAGAGCATCAAGGGCTATGTAGAGGACAACATTGGGCTAAAGTATGTCTGTGACCTAATTGATTAAATGATGGATGAGACTTGAGAAGCTGTTCTTGTTTCAGTGTCCCTGTGTGGAAATATGGGCCAGGGCCCTGGGAAGGCTCCTTGCTCTCTTTTAAATAGTGAACTGGGATCTTTAAAAGGCAGTTGTGACCTCAGGACATGGGCCATGCTAGGCCTGTTGTGTTCATCCAGCTCTACACCTTGTTATCTCAGATTCTGCAGCATCGGCAGTTCCGACTATCTCGGCACTTAGTGTGCCTTTGTTACAGGATGTCAAACATTCTCAACAATTCACTGTCATGCCATGTACTTTCTCTCAGTCATGATGATGACCTATCACCACACACCTTCTTTTGTGGCCAACTATTGTGTTCTGACAGCTTCTGTAAAAGAAATTTCTCTTGATCCCATTCCATGCTGTAAGTATCCATTTTTATGTTGAAGACCCCTTGGACTTTGCAACTTGTTGGAAACATATTTCCTTATTATCTCCAAAAGTCTTTGTATTTCAAAAGCCTCTGAGTCTGCTGCGTCTTTATTTTCTCCTTACAATAATTCCATCTCTTCTCAATTGTCGTCATGTCCAATAGATTTAATTGTAATTAATGCATTTCATTCTCCGTAGTTTGATGTCTTTCTAAAATGGGATGCTCAACTGTAGCCTAACCATTGTCTTGTGCAGGTTTATCATTACCTTTCAGAAAATACTCGGCGCTTCTATTTATAAAACTCCAGTATAGTAGTCTAGTCTGCCTGCACTTTCACACCTGGGGAGCTGTGTGACGGAATCCCTTAGAAAATCCCTCTATGACTTAAGGTCTTTCTGCCGCAGTTAAATGTGGGTCTATTCAATTATTGGTCCCTCCTGGTGCCTCAACTATATGTAAAGATAATCTTGTACAGGTAAGAAATGCCTTTTGGTTTGTCAACTGAATAGAATCCAACTCCAATGTTTGTTTCTTCATATACTGTTATACAGCAGAGCTGCTTTAGTTATTATGTATGTATGTAAAGATATTTTTTATGAATAAAGTATATTTTTTGAAATTTAAAAAAAAGCATGGGTCTCTTTATTGCTTGTCTAGTGACAAGCGGGAGCTAGCAATTTTTTTTTCAAAATATCTTAATTGAAAAGGAAAACACCAAACAGTGCTCCTGAGATGCTGCTTGGCCTGCTGTGTTCATCCAGCCTCACATTTTATTATCTTAGCCATTGGTTGAAGCTCTATAAAGAGCTTTAACTTTCCTTTTTGAAAGATTACAGTGAACCACACTGCAGGAAATTGTTATGGTTTCATTTCTATGTCACTTCGCTGCTAATGCAGCTCGACTGCTGCTGTGTGTGTGTGTGTGTATAGGCCTGTGGCCATATGTGGATGTGGAGTGTTAAGGGCTGTTTCATCTACAGTACAATTTTTAGATGCTGGAGATGCCATGGTGTCAGTCACCAATGTTGCCAGGAAATCCAGAGCGAGATTGACTGACCCTTTAAGAAATGTGATTTTAACCTCTAACCACGAAACCTAATCCTCTTTTGAAAACATTCAAGCAGGAATCTGCTGAAACCATTGTCATTGCTCCTTCCTAGGTCCTGCAAAAATTACATTCTCCTGAAATGTTTGCTCCTTTGTTTTTAGTTCCATTTCTTTTCATGATTGTCGTGTCATGACTAGTTTCAGAAATATGTTTTTGTATGATTTATTGGAGTCAGTAAGCTTTTACTTTTCATTATCTGCCTTTTTGTTTGAAGATTATTGATCTTGCTGACTGGTGTTGATTATAAGTGACACAGTGCTGGAGGTGGTTGGGGTGGGGGTGCGTGCTGAAGTGGATTGTGGAGTCAAGTGTTTGTGTCTTCTTTCTGTCCCTCAGAAACCATTTCTTCTTGTAATGTGTCTCAACCTCTGAAGTCTTTCATGCTTTCTCATAGCTTTATCTCTGTACACCTGGCCTCTAGAAGGAGCACTTTTCAGCATATTTGGAATGTTTTGAATTGTAGTCACCACTTTAATGTGGGAAATGCAGTAGTCAGTTTACACATAGCAAGTTCCCGCAAACAACAATAAGGAGAAGACAGAATAATCTGTATGAAGGTTATCTTTGTAGAAGGGCACAGAGACTAACAGAGCAGCCACTGGTTGAATGTCATGGCGTCAGTAGCATTTCCTCATTGGCTGCACAGGCCTCTGAGGTCCCTACACTGTGGTAACTTCTGGAACTGTGGGTCAATGCTGCAATCCATGTGCCGCACTGTGTGTGGAACGTTGTAGCTAAGAGGGAATGTTGTCTGTCAGGATCTCCAACAGTGTTTCACTCCCTCAGCACTACACTTGAAAATCAAAGTAGATTATAAACTGAAGTCCCTGGAGGACAAACCCACAATCTTATGACATTGCGTGACAGCACATGGACATGGTCTTTGTTGCTGATCAGGTGGGGATGTCTTGTGAAAACATTAAAGTTCCGAATGTGGTGAAAGCATTGCAGGGTGCTGCATGACGTTTCCGTGAGAGCAGTGCATCTTACCAAGTATTTGTACTTTTGTTCTGCAGGTCTCATGGCTCACAAATTGTCAGTCCATGATTACCAGCAGCTGCTGAACAAAGGCTGGGTCAGGTGAGTCAGTGTTGGTGAATCAAAACCCAGAGCATTTAAAAACCTGCATCCCAAAACCAGCCCAGCTTGTCCCTGCCTCCCTAACCTGTTCTTCCTCTCACCTATCCCCTCCTCCCACCTCAAGCCGCACCTCATCCTGCCTCCTTGACCTGTCCATCCTCCCTGGACTGACCTATCCCCTCCCTACCTCCCCACCTATACCCTCCCTACCTCCCCACCTATACTCTCCTCTCCACCAATCTTCTCCTCTGTCCATCTTCGGTCCGCTTCCCCCTCTCTCGCTATTTATTTCAGAACCCTCTCCCCATCCCCCTTTTCTGATGAAGGGCCTCGGCCTGAAATGTCAGCTTTTGTGCTCCTAAGATGCTGCTTGGCCTGCTGTGTTCATCCAGCTTCACACTTTGTTATTCCAGAGCATTTAAAGCCCTGAATCTGATGCAGAACAAGTTTTCTTTAAATTCAGTTGTGGTATGAAAGCAACACTGGCTAGAATTGTACATATTGCCCACCACAGAGGGTAGTTAAGAGGCAACCACGTTGCTGAGGGCTAGGCAGGCAAGGATGGCAGTTTTCTTCCTTTAAAGGGCATTAATGAACCAGATGAGTTTTTTCCAAACCATCAACAATGGTTTCACAGTCATCATTAGGCTCTTACTTCCAGGTTTTTGTTATTGAATTTGAATTCAGGTCACCAGAACATTACCTAGGGTCCCTGGATTGACAGCCTAGTGATAATACCATCAGTTCACCACCTCCCCTATTAGGCTTATTTAAAGCTTGAGGTTACCTTTAAAGAATTTCAGTCTTTATTCTTTCTGATAATCTCACATGCTGCGTGGTTGGTTTGGAGGAAAGCACACTGCCTTGTGCAGGAGCAATCAATATAGGCTGCAAAAGTTCCATATGTAATACTCTGTCTATACACAGCTTGGCAATCTGGTTGAGACACTGCTGGTAATAATGGTGATCTTGACAGGGTCCCTGCTCTTGGATGAGCAATGTAGCAACCCAGCAGCCCCTGTGATCCCTCCTGATCCAGTATTCTGCCAAGCTGTATTTGTTTTTCTGTTGGTTGACTGTGAATGTGTGGACCAAGCGAGCTTAGTATCTCCCCTAACACACAAGATTCATGGGCCAACACACTGTCAGAGCACGACTGACATTTGTTGAAAGTGAGATTTGCTCTGAGCACCTACAGTCGTGATCAACACAGCTCATTGAGTAGAATAGATTGTATTCGCATCTGTCGACATTTAGAGAATTATTTAAATGTGCTAAAGGATATTAAAGAATCTGAGATCAGGCAACGATGAACTGTTTTGAATGGAATCCATTAAAAATAGGGAATTTTAAGCTTATTAAGATCAGAGTTTAGCCTTTTGGTGATGATGTGAAACATTTCTACTGTTTTTTTAAAAAAATAACTCTTGTGTTAACTGAGTTTCAAAGCTGAAACTTGTATTAAGGAAGGTTGTTAAGGGACCTGGAACCAAGGCAAGATAAATGAACCAGGATTGCATTAAGTAGCAGAGCAGACTAGGGAGCTGTAAGATTTTCTATTCCCTTCTGCACCGAGTGTTTTGCAACATCTTTAGGATCCTGTAGCAAGCTCATTGTGATATCACAGAGCTGCACATCACAGAACATAAATAGCACAGTGTGGGCAGACTTAGAGCAGATACTAATGCACCAAACTATTCAAAACTAGAATGACTCAGGTGCTTGTGGAAATGAACACCAATAGATAGGTAGGTCCTTTGGTTAATGTAACTGTAGGATTAGAGTCTGGTATATCTATGATTTACAATGTACAGCAGTATTTAATATTAATGCATAATAAAACGTGTTACTTTTGAGGTCTAAACCTCAAGACCTTCTCTTCAACCAGTCTGCCTTGCACCAAACTGTTTCAAACCAATCAACAAAATGATCCTATTC